>NC_088322.1:7857018-8160048 GCF_910592395.1 Lineus longissimus
GGCGAAACAGGAATAGGCGAAACAGGCATAAACCTTATATTAACAAATAGAGTTACTTTTGAGTCCAAACGACTGGGGGACTTGGGCCTACATTATCCAATATCATTTCTTAATCATTTTTTACACAGCACATCAAGCCATCAACAAACAAGCATTACCTTCACGCGCTCCAACAAAATGTATGTAGATTTCCAACACTTTTCACACCCTCAATGTCAATGATATACATTAGACATTATGCGTTTGGATCATCTAATAACATGGCCAAGTCCTTTGGGACCCCTTGTCAGCAATACATGTCCTCGAATTAATGGTAGTTCGCGTGGTAATTACATTTCGCTTGCGGCTTTGAATTGCGCGTTGTGCGCGCCCTGCGACAGTTAATTGTATCACAATAAAAGGTCGCAGACCCTGCTAAGAGCGAAAAGAAGGAACATTCCTCATCTAATGGATGTACTGAACACTACAAACAATCGAATTCGACATAAGCCTTTCTAAAATTGGTTACAGTGGCCTTAAAGTGAAAACATGGCAATCGGCATGAGGTTAAATGTCTTCAATCAACGATATTCCGAATCGATTATGTACAGTTGTGAGATGAATCATGGTGTGGTGGGACACGAAGAAATAATATTGCATTGCCTCTACGATTCGTTTATTGTCGATATACACGTTTACTGATTGTATTAGCATCGATTTTTCATCAAGAAATCTAAAAATTTTCAATCGTGTCTGAATTCGTTGTTTGTCCCTTTCGTCGAATTCCGTCTTCGCCGTTGTCTTCGGCGTGGTTGTGCTTAGTAGCTTGCGACATCCCAGGGGACATCATAGACAGGCATGTCTTTTAAACGGTAACTTCTAAATTAACGTGGTTACTAGAACTTGTAAACGATAAACTTAACGCAAATGTCTTTGCTATACTGACATAAGAGTCCAAATGCTTGTCACAACTACACTGACATGATACACGTAGTCCAAAACACATGTCATAACTACACTGACATGATATAGTCCAATTAACTCTGTCCATCAAATCGGATTATCCTTTGCCTTCATCAGCAGAATCAGTCTGGAAATAGGGCGTTTCAGGGCTAATCCGCTTGCCAATCGCACGTCGACAATCCTAACAAGATTGTCGGTTCCAGGGTAGACGGCTACGACTTCGGCAATTTTCCAAGATCCTCGTTTTGCTTTCTCATCCACAACTAACACAATGTCATGTCCTTGGAGATTCTCTTCTTCTTTGGACCATTTGAGGTGAGGCGACAGCTTGTGAATCGAGGTCATCCAGCGTCTCCAGAAGTTGTCTACCATGTTGTTGCAAAGCTGGCGACGTTTGTGATGATTTCCGGTAAAAGGCTCGCATGGCACTTGTGGCGACTGTAGTTCTCCTCTACCGATGAGAAAGTGGTTTCGCGTGACAGGCTGATCATCGAGTGGTGACGAAGACACGGCGAAAAGAGGACGACAGTTTATCAAGGCAGAAATCTGTGTGAACACCGTTTCCCATTCCACAAATGTGAGTTTGTCGGAATTGACCATCGTCTTCATGGCGCGCTTGACTTCCTGTACCATTCTCTCAACAACCCCCTGGTGGTGAGGGCCATCGAGTGGACCGAATTTCCATTCGATTCGGAACTTTAGGCTGGCTTCACGTACTTTGTCTTCGTCTAATTGGAGATGGAGCCGCCGAATTTCCTTATCGGCTCCTCGGAAAGATGTGGTGTTGTCACTGATCATCTTGGCCGGGGCTCCTTGGATGCTAACAAATCGTTCCAATGCTTGCAGGAAAACTTCGGTAGTCAAGTCTTGAACGCAGGTGAGGTGGACAGCTCGAACAGTAGCGCAAGTGAAGACAGCGCCATATCCCTTCGATACTGTGTTACGGTTGACCTTGACGATAACAGGGCCGAGATAGTCAATGTTCAGTGCAAGGACCTTGGCGTTTCGAATGTGATACGTTTTCAGTTCGGTGTCTTCATGATCTGTTCGAACATTGCGTGGTGTCTCTGGCCAAGAGCTCGGAGGTAGGCGTAGTTATGCAGGTCCATCGATGACGCGTTTCATGCCCTCAACATCGACTCCTCCAGAGACCAGATCGATTACATTCTGGTCAGTTGGTACGTAGGCAACATCTGTGATTGGGTTGAAATCGCCGGTTATTTCGCCGACTCGACAGGCAACATATGAGCGGAATGCTTTCGACTGAGTGCGTAGCCATGCGATAACAGTTACTGCCATGCTATCTGTCCATAACTTCATGCATTGGATGTCCAGGCGCAGCGCATCACGAACTGTAACCATCAGATGGGCCAGCAGCAGTAGTGCCTAGAGTTCCTTGCGCGGGATGCTACATTGTTTTAGTGGCGTAAGGCGACCGCGTGCGCACACAAACGAGAGTTCAGCATTAGATTGTTCAGATTCCTCCCATCTCAACCAAACACCAATTCCCATTGCGTCTTCGGATGCATCGCTAGCTCCATGAAGGGATACACTTGGTAAAAGTTTATACTGATACTTCTCTGGGATGAGACATCTCGGTATTTCGAGTTCACAGACGTCGGTCAGAGAGCTTTCAGTTCGGTAAACAGGTCACTTTCGGGGCTTATCGGAGTGTCCCAACCGAGATCGAAGCGCCACATTTTCTGCAGTAACATCTTTGGCCGAACGATGATGCCTGACAACATGCCAAAGACATCATAGTACGATGCAGTTTTGGAGAGTATTTTACGTTTAGTTGGGAAAATATCTTTGCTCTCGACCTTCTTGACGCTTAATGTGTCCTTTTCGATATTCCAAGTGGTTCCGAGAACGGTCGTTTCTCCGTTGCTTGGGATGTATTCCGGATCACATACAGTTGGCTTATTCGACAGCCACTTGCGGATGTTGAGTTTACCCTTCCCTAGGGTACCGGTAAGATCGGCCTTTAACTGTTGAACACTGTCCTCTGCTCTCTGAGAGTCATTTAAATCATCCATGTAGAATTGATCGGTGATGACACGTTGAATCTCAGGATTTTCAGATGCATGCTCCTGAGCGACATGACGTAATGCCAGGACTGCGGCGGCGGGTGAAGACTTATCTCCAAATGTTACGGTTGTGAGTTCATAAACGGTAATGAGTTCTCCTGGGTTCGCGCGGTAAACGTATCGGTGATAGCGTGCGTCCTCTTTGTTTAGCTCTACTGCTTGGAACATCTTAGAGATGTCAGCGACGACACCTACTTCATATTCGCGAAAGCGCAATCCAATGTCGAATATACTTGGGCTAACTACGTCACCCTTTGCTAGATAGTCATTTAGCGAGTGTCCTAGGTATCTAGCTTTACTGACATAAACAACACGGACAGGTGTGGTTACTGAGTCCTCAGCGAAGTGCGGAAGAAACCACATTCCATGACCGTCTTTCATATCCTGTTCAAATTCAGCTGCGGGTACACGGCGTGCTACTCCTCGTTTCAACTGGTCCTCCATCTGTTTTGCATAGACTACCCATTCTCGTGGTTTCTTTTTAAGCTGCTTCTTTAGGTTTAAAAAGCGTTTCACAGCGTAGTCGTAGTCGTAGTTGTTTGGTAGACCGGTTGGCAATTTCCTCCACGGTAGGGAAACTTGGTACGTTCCGTCTTCTAGCTGGGTCAAACTTTGCTTCGTGTTCTCATTGGCGTGTTGATTCTCACGTTCAGCTTCGCATTTGCAGTACTTCGGTTGAAGACCAATCTTGTCGATCCCAAGAAATTCTTCGAGTTCACTAGTTGCAGTAAGTCCCATAAAGTTGACAGCAGCGTTAGCGTTTCGATGCTCTTAACCTGAACCGCCCTGTAGGTACCAACCCAGGGGACATCGTGCTGCCACCGGGTCGCGCTCACATGAACTGACAATCTTCTCTGGGGTTAACAAGTCACTGTTATCAACACCTAAGAGAACATCAATGACTGGGCTGGTGGCTTCGGATATAACAACGTTATCTAAGTGGCGATAATTCTTTAAAGGTTCTTGGCGGATGACAGGTACGTCACCACAAGGTTTCTTCATTTCTAAGAATCGAGTTTGTCTAATGACATCGCCATCCCAACCTTGGATTTCACAATCAATCACTCTCAAGTTTCGACTGGTGACGGCGCCCCCGGCGGTAGTAATCTGGTAGTTTTGAGTGCCATCACTGTCCGTTGCTGGGAGTATGCCTTCCCTTACGATAGAGACTTTACTTCCCGAGTCTAGCAGAACTCGGACTGGATATTTCTTTGTCCCGGTTTTAACGTAAGCCATCACGGTAGGCAGAATGCATGAGACTGTGCTATTAGTCGATGACGATTCACGAGTAGCAAGAATGTTAGAGTTTTGTTGAACATTAAAGCTCGCTGCAGTTGGGTTCAATGATGATTTCATCTCGTAATGGCGATAACCTTCATTACCATAAACTCGTGGGCAGATAGAGGAGAAGTGGGTATCGATACCACATGCAGGCACTGCGCAGGGCCTATAGTTTTGACATTTTTCATGATCGAAAGGTACTTTACCAGCAGTGCAGTCATCGTGACCACATCTGTGGCAAATGCCATTTGCGTTCATAACATCAAACTTTTCATTTTGAGTGAGCGAGCGGAACTTATTGCATCCCATTATGAAATGGTTTCAGTTTTGCGGGTGTAACGGGCACCTTCTTTTTTGTCCTTGACCTTGGCTTCCGCTATTCTGGATTGACGACATGGAGGTGTGATTCGCGGATTTACTGATGTGTGAATGCTGCGGTTTGTGGGGCGGTTTCGAAGAGGTTGAGTCAGCTTGACCCTTGAACGACTTTGACTGAATGTCAGGTGGGGGTCTAACCTTCCTGAGAATTATACATCGTAGGCATACAAATGTTTAGACCGGTGTAAAAGTAAAAAGTGTCCCCCCTGGAAAAAGTGTCCGGCCCTATTGTATTCTGCAATATGGTTCTATAGAGACCCTGACCGTCAATAGCTCAGAGATTGAAGCGCATAATAGAATCCTTTGTTCCCGGACATTTTATCCTAGGACATTTTAAACTTCTACACCGGCTTTGAACTTCTTTGTAATTTTTTAATGGTACACATACCACCTTCAATGCCGGAATCACAAAACGGCGTTCCTGATTTCTTGTATAGCGTGATAACCGATTGATACCCACCCCTGACATTTTACGTTTTATTTTTAGCTGCTCCGGCCGTGGCAGCACCAAAAACGGTCGGACAATACTTCATCATCTGCTAATCGAACACAATCGCCGACCCCAAGGAGGATACCGCGGTGACGTCACGGCTTTTCCAAGATGGCGCTGCATATTGTAAACAAACTCGATATGGAGACAAGACCACAATTGATTTTTTAAGCCTTTTAGCAGTTAAATTGTCAATGTTTGACCGCGACGCATCAAAGAATGCGTCAAGTAGTGAAACTGAAATTCGGATATGATATACGGGTTAGTCTTGCGAGTAACTGGTGCGATGGAAATTGGTGATTGACCACGGAAATTTTTTTATAATCGACAAATTAAACAGACTTTGATATTTCCACTGTTTTCAGCCAACTGGCAGAAAAAACTCAAAACACGCCCCCTATTACCCAATTAGCAAAATTCGAAATTAATTTTTTCATCAAATAATTTCTTTATATCTGTAGACTTGCCACAGCAAATATTTTTTCAATACCTCTCCAAATATGTACTTGAGAGTAAAAAACATGCACTCGTCTAATTGATAGGCCTCGACCCTCCAACCTATGAATATTCATTAGTGGTCTTGTCTCCGATCCACGGCCAAGGGAAAATCAAGTCATCAAAAAAGTTAGATTTTTCGCATCAAATCAGAGTTATTAGTACTTTTCTGCTATGAAATAAGTCTTCAGACAATAACCTATCATTTGAATAATGAAAAGTGCTGTTTTGATGGGGAAAAATAGGGTTTTTTAAACCAAATAGCCGGGCACCGATCTTCCAAAATTAGCGATGGTTTAAAACAGTCTCCCAGATATGGGGCAATCTCTTCATCATCATAATGGGATTTGGAGGCACGTTTACAGATTTTACAAGTTCGAGACCTGTAGAACCTAAAACTCGCATAGATCCCCATAGATCCCCTCTATTTGTCGAGTTAGCGCCCCTGTAAGATCATGCATTTTCGGACACTAGAACGAAATCTTCCTGCGGATATCGCGGTTTCGGTGATGATTTAAGGAGAAATTGACTGTTCTTAGAGTTGTATGGGACAGAAATGAGTTCATACTTCATGAATACATGAATATATTATGATATGGGCGGGCTTCTAAGTCAAAACAATAACAAACTCAACAGCATCTCTACTGTATATTGCGTAGTGCATTGCCTAGTGTATTTCGTAGTGTATTTTAGCGGAGACATTATTTCCGCACTTTGGCCGCGCCAAACGTCTTTTTTATTCGTGGAAGTTAATCTGCTCTGTAAATTTTATTTTACACAGGAAGAATCCATACTAGGTATTGCAATATTTCATGTCTATTGGTGTTTTTGTGTACAGGAGCGCACCAGACAGTGAGACGTCGAGATGTGTTCAGTGCTGCTGCTGTCAGTAGACTGAATCTGATTGGCCATAGCGATCAGTAATATGGGTCGGGATCACGTGATGTGACGTCACCGCGGTATCCTCCTTGCGCCGACCCAGATTATCGCAAATACGTCAGTCACTATAAATAGAAAAGTGGGAATTCCGCTGATATTTTCACAGTTCCGGTATTCCAGTCCGTTTGGATGTTTCTCCGCATCGACCTTTTTGTGGCCTGGGCAAGTCCAAATATCACCCACCACATTTCCCTGGTGGTATCCTGAGAGTTGCGGTAGGTAGACCTCGTCTACTTGTTTTACTTGGCGGTAGATTCAGCCATCAACTGTGGTTAGAGAGACCTGATCCTAGCCATATACTCTGTTTCCTCTCGTATACCGTCTTTGGGCGCCATATCTAAGAGGCCCGAAGGGATGAATACCTCGCATGTCTAAGAGGCCTAGTGGATTGGACTGATTGGCTCAGATGGTGGCGCAGACCAATGACCAGAGACACACACTACTTGCAGTCCACTACCATTGGTCGATGGGATTAATGAATCGAATGCGTTGTATGACCGGACAATCGTGTTTGGGCTTTATTCATGGCGTGACCGAGGCGGAGCAAATGGACAATGACCATTCATCACGTGGGCAAAGAAAAACCGCCCCGCATGTGGTGAACCCTATTGCGTACCCCACCCAATGTATGGACACTGTTATTTTATATTAGCGGTATAGGAAGACGATATACGTGAGGAAACAGAGTATATGTGTTCACATTACTAGGGCCAACCCTGGCCCTACATTTCAGTATGACAATACATGTTTTGGCCAGCCTGTAGGCCTGGGTCGTGTACTGGTTCCCTTATAGCTCACCATAGTAACTATTGTTAACCTGGTGGGCTGTTCGTGGAATCCGGGCGTCCTGCCACGAGTCCCCCAAAACTGAAAACATTATGTGACAGGCAATCATTGGCTGGCCCTCATAGGGCCTACATATAAACCAGACCGCAGGGCGTCCATCTGAGAGAGAGAGCGAGAGAGAGAAAGAGAGACAGAGAAAAAGAGGGAGTAAGAGATACACCCAGGATCATTTAAGAAGACGTCCCGAGTCCTTTGTATTAAATCCAAAATAAAGAACAAGGGTAAGTCCAAAAATCGTGTTACCATCTTTCGTGTTCTGACGATCTTGTTACTAATTTATATTTAGGGAAGGATCTCTGGAGACAGTCGGTCGAACATCTGACCTCTGGGAGAACGTGGATAATTCCCCCTCCAAAAGTGACGACTTGGGGCGGTTCCCGCCCAGTATGTTACAGTCGTGGAAGTGCGATAGCTATGCTAGTTTCAGTTCTCTGGTTTGTGTAGCACAGCCTATGCTTAAAACAAAGGATTGCGACCCGTTGAAAAAGGCTGTAGGATACGCAGGTCTATAGCCAGAGAGCAGCTCGGCTCATGTTTGCCTTGTCACTGTCAGCCTAAATACAAGCAATCCAGTACATATCCCGCATGTACTGCTGAATAAAAAAACCTGCAAGTATCAGGACAACCATCTCAATCCGCAATGTTTTGAGATCGCTAAAGTCACTCCAACCTCTATATCAGGGGTCTACTTGATTAGCATTAAAAATGGCTGCACCTCTAGACCCTGGATACTCGTGTACGTCATAGGCCTACCGCTCGTCACTGCCAGAATCTGGGGGTGACGTAGTAAGTTTGACCTATGACCCGTCTATTCGGGCACTACGTGTCAGCACTGTTTCAACAGCCAAAAACCGTTTGTAGCCGATCAAATGATTGTAAAATAGACCAATTATCTCTGGATGTATACAGATAAAGAAGCAGCTACAGATAACAAGGCAAAAGTGGGTCAGCGTGCAATTACTCGACGAAATGTACAGTGTATGTTATGCTATATTTTCCAGGGCATCTATGAGAAGGCCCCATTTCATCATGAACTTATCGTGTCTGAGATAGATCTTTTCTACTCTCGACGTGAACCGTATCATTGATAATAAGTTTCTGAAGAATGGTTGCGATTGTCTGAGTTTACAGTGATACAAGAATTGTTTTGCAATTAAATTGATATGCTGGACCAGTTCCGATGAACGAGGATCTCCCAGAATTACTTCTCGGAGATTTGGTAGAAATTGTTCGCCATGATCCGAGAGCCACTCTGACAACTGAGAGCGGTCTTATTAAGTGCGGATAGGACAAGCGGATTTAAGCCGAACTTAGAATAGACCCGGTGTAACATCTGTGGTTGTTTCCCATGTGTCAGTGTTTCCAAACAATAGGCAGCTAGAGAGACCACGACTTTTCAATAGGGGGGATACACAGAAAAACTTGTCAATCTATTTTTGAGCGTTCCCAAACAATGAGGGGAAACACTCAAAAACAGAAACACTCAAAAACATTACACCGGATCTAAAGCAGAAATTACCTGTAATGGAACCGCATTAGTCCGGATTATGATCAAGTTACTAAGTACGGCTACAGGTGGCGTGTCAATGTGAACGTAGTGTTGGTTCTGTCAAAACAAACACGAGGTATTTCTGTCAACAGGTCAACTCTGATTCGTTCTCATTTCATAATTCAATTCTTGATTTAAGTAAATTCTAGTGCTTTATCGTAACTATGGCTCGCTGTTCATGGACAGAGGTGGAAACCCTCGCGATTCTAACCATTTGGGAGCGTGAGGACATTCAGGCCCAACTAAATGGGACCTGTAAAGACACGAAAGTGTACGCTAAAATAGCAAAATAATTGACTGAAGTTGGTCATCCAAAGACCAAGGACCAAGTAAACACCAAAATAAAACAGCTTTGAAGAGTTTAGCCTAACGCGCATAGAGTGGCGCCGCCTGTAGCCGTACTTGTTAACTTAACAATCCTGTAGTCGAACTGCACCACCTTCGTTAGTCCGGACTAAGCGAAGTTCGGACCTGATGCGGATGCGATAGAAACGGATCTAAACCCTGTGGTGGAACCACAACTAATGTGTCATGAATATGCCAAGTGTCAAAACATTATTTACACTTATTTGCATGTCAAACGTTATTCGTTGACCAATCAAATAATTATGTTTTAGCTCAACATAATACCAGGGGTGGTGCAGGTGACCATAGGAGCGCGCAATGACCCCTGGGTAAACGAGGTTGAAGTAACTCACCTGATAGTGGTGAGGCAAACGCACGAGAGTCAGGATGCAGGACAGCTCATCCGTGCCTATTTCAGCCTGGTTGTTTTTATCCTGAGATAATTGCAGATTGCATCTAAAGATTCTGTATTTCCTCCGAGAAAGCATCAATGTGGTCTTATCCTTTCCGTCCTAGTGACTTGCAATTTGGTGTAATAGCAGTACTCGCGAAATTTCTATTGAGCTTGTTCACAATTCCTGGAACTCCCAGGTCACTCCTACAAATACGGAAGACAGGACCCCGTTCAAATACGGAAGACAGGACCTGGGGTAATCCAAACGGTGAATAGCATCGAGTTTCTATTCACATGACAGAATGCATAAAGCGAGAAATAGTGGTCCACTTTAATTGTTGCTAGAGACACTGGTGTGGCTATATTTTCAGATATTTACTCCTACGAAGTCATCCAGGCTCAGGTCAACCATGGACAAACTCCTCTCGCAGCTGAAGGGAAAAATAGGTCCTGAGGATGTAGATAAATTAAAGGATTGTATTAGAAATACGAAGACTGTCCATCCGTCTTACCGGGATACTCTTGAGAAATCATCAACATTTGAAGAGGTCTGGCACCTATTAGAAATGTAAGTTTTTACAATGACTCGCAAGATATTTGAAATTATTGATGCGTAACCAAATTTTGCAGTAAATCCCTTTGATACAATGGTCACAATATGGTCGCAAAATTTGCCGCAAGGTATTTAAAAAAAATATTGTTATTGATATGATGTTGATCGACGATTTCATTTGAAATTAGTATTGTTTGCAACAAAAGAGGTAGAAATCTTTTGTTCATGTGTGTTGTAATTTCATGAGCTAACGGACTGGTATGACGGTGATTTGGAAAACAATCGTCAATTTGCTATTTTTGAAAGGGCAAAATGTTATTCATATAGAACTTCTAGCCCACTTCAGGTTCAATATGCCATAATATGACCTCATTGGTGGAAAGCGCTTCACGCTCCGGCTTTTGCTATTGGTTTTGTTGGAAGGCTTCAGAGGATCTCATGCTTCTTGTGGTTGTCAAACATGTAAAATTCGGCAATATTCGGTTCATGCATGCATGTAAATATTTTCAAATAAATCGTTTTCAATATTGTTTGTAAGCATTTGCCTTTATCGCTGTAATAATTACCGCAAATTAATATTGATTTGGCCGCCAATATCAATGGGATTTGAATAACCTCTGTGTCTGTTTCCCCCCCCCCCCCCCAAAAAAAAAAATTGCATGGCTCTAAAATAATGTCTGAAAATTAAGAAATGTTATCGAACACGACCATAATATCGGCATGTTTAATTTTTCCAGGCGCCAAATAATTTGGCCGGGAAATTATGACTTCCTGAACGGTATGTTCAAAGCAATTGGTAGGCGTGACTTAGTCTTGGACAATGAAGAACGTGAAAGAGAACTCAAAATGTGTAAGTATTTGCTTTTGAAATCTATTCTAAATGAATCATGGAAGTATTGAACAGGCAACTGTTACGTGCTCCATTCCCCTTAATATCACAAATTTATATACAGTGCATATTGGTGAGTGCTACTTTACACCTAATCACAAATGTTGGTAACTGTGCATATTGGTGAGTGCTACTTTACACTTAATCACAAATGTTGGTAACTGTGCATATTGGTGAGTGCTGCTTTACACTTTTTCTTTTTATCAGTAGAAGTTGTTGCAGATTTCATCTTCAGATATTTCTGCGTTGGTAGCAATAATGCGGTCCTTTAAATCTCTGAACTTTCAGCTGTACCCTTTTTAGCTCACCAGTATGGTGAGTCTAAACAATAGCGCAGTGTTCGTCGTCCGTCTTCGCCGGTCGTCTTCCTTCGTCGTATCCTATTTCAAAAACAGTGAAACGTTTCTTAGCTCATGTTACCAAAATAAACAAGTCTCACATTCTGCAAGAAAATTTTTGAAATTAATCTACATAACGTTGAGCACAATGGCTACTGGCCATTTCATTCTTGTTCTTTGAGGCAGCTACTAATTTTTCCTAAGTATGAATCTGAAATGTCTTCCTCCAAACAAACGCGTGTCAGAAGCTGGCACATGTATGTGAACATTGTTTTATGAACAGAGAGTCAAAAGTCTTCCTCTAAGATTTTGGAAATAGTGGTGCTTTCTTCTTTATGGTCAATAAACGTTAGTGTGTAATACGAATACTTTCAGACTCACAGTCTCGTCCCGTGTCAATGGCAGACGCCTTATATGACCAAGATGCAGATACTTCTAGAAAGTCATCCAGTACGAGGTCAACCATTGACAACCCTTTAAAATACCAAGATGCTGCAAACACGCCTACAAATGAGTTATCTATGAGTCCCAACAAGTCAACCATGGTCGAAGCCTTAAATTACAAAGATGGGGCAGATATGTCTACAAAGTCATCTAGTCTCAGGTCAAGCATGGGTGATGCAATAAACTACCAAGATGATGCAGATACGTCCAGAAAATCTTGCAGTCGCAGGTCAACCGTCGATAATGCCTCGCGGTTCAAGTCTGTTCCCGTTTATTCAAAAAAGTCATTAACAGTCCGGCCCATGGCCATGGCCGTCGTTCTCCGGCACCTGGAAGAAAAAATCAGTCCTTCTGATTTACATAACTTAAAGGCTGTAATTTTAGAAAGCATTGCTCTCTTCCCGGATTTTCTTCAACAATTCACGCTTGAGGAAGTCTGGCAGCTATATGAACGGTAGGTAACCCTTTGAGTGTGAAGACGATTTGCATAATTCCAGTTTTATGAATAAATGATGTCAGCGGGTAATAAGATAAGGCAGTATCTTACAGAATCGTTTGCAGTTGCTACAAAGCCCTTTGACTAAAGTTCACAATACCATCGTAACATTTGTAGTAAGGGATAGCGGTCGACGATTTCAAATTTTAATTGACTTGTTCTCCCCAAATGAGGTGGAAGTCATTTTTCACGTGTGTTGTGATTTCATTGAGAAAATAGAAGGCTTCAGATGATATCAGGGTTTTCTTCTTTTGGTTGTCAAATTCGGCATCATTGTGTTCATGTTGGTATATGTCTCTTTAAAAAAACAGGTTTTCAACAATTTGTAAACATTAGCCTTTTTCGCTTTTATGATAACTACAACTAAAATTCAATTGGCCGCAACTGTCAATAAGAGGTGATTTGACCAACTTTGTTAATTTCATCAAAACAATTTTTTTCGTTAAATGTCTCTAAAAAGATGCCTGACTGTTATCATAAATACGACGATTATATGTTCTTTTTCCAGGCTCACAGGAATTAGGCCTGAAAATTATGACCATCTGAAAACGATGTTAAGAGCAATTCGTAGGCCCGACTTAGTTGATGACATTGAGGCGTTTGAAGAAATAATTCCAATGAGTAAGTATTTGAAATAAGAAATGTGTTTTCGTGGTCACTTGTCCGTTTATTTCGTGGATTATTTTGGGTGATGTCCGTTTACTCGATTACTGCTTTTAAAATCAAATAAAAGGTTTTTAAGGTATTTGAAATGAATTGATATTACTATTTGTGGAGTGGGATTGTCGTTGGACGTTGACTCTTGAACAGTTGTGCGGGAATGACGAAATATGTCCACATTGTTTAGAGTATATTCACTTCATGAATTAGAACATTTCTCTTTGAGAATGCTGAATTGTAAAATAGAACGTGATTGACAAACCTGATGTTTTTCGCCAAAATTCATGTATGCACGTTTTATGTGTTTATTGCAATATTTATTTCTTATTTTTGAAGATAATTTCGACGTGTTCTTATAGAATATTGCGTCATTGATTTTCGTAAGTGCGGACCGCCTTCTAAGTTTTCAGGGCGGTTAAATTTGAATCGAAGGGCTGAAAGCTGAATATTGAAACGACTGCGGTAGCATTTTGGTCCGTAAGATTTTCTGGTTCGTCCACATTTTTGTATGTCATGCGACCTCGAGCTTTTCCATGGGTTAGGTTAGTTCAATACCTGGCGAATGGCAATTGGCAATGGCGATGTGCCAAAAGTATATCAAGCTATAAAACAGTACCTAAGTTTCAGTGGCCTGTGGTCTAACCAATCCAATTGTGAACCTGAGGCCAATAGGCTTGTTCACAACTGTTTTACACACTCCTGTTTCGTTAAGACGACATTTGTCAGAATTTATTGACGACACTAAAAGTGATGGTCCTCTTGAGTGGAATAATGAATATACAGTACCATTTAATTTCCCATTCAATTTTTCTATTTTAGATCACGGCTGTTTAGCCCAACCTTTAATCGACATCGGCAAGTATGCCAAGAGTAGGTGTCTTGGGCATGGAAGCTTTGGCAGCGTCCACTTGTTTGTTTTGAAAGCAGGAAATGATGATACGTTCGAACGAGTAGCAGTGAAGGAAAAACAGGTAATTTTTCTCTGTGGGACTGGATCTTCTTAGGCATCCCTAGGATTGAAAGGGGAGGGGTGTCATAAAATACAGGCAAAACAATTTCAAGAATGTTCAGCTGAAGGGCATTTTGTAAAGATTTGTCTGCAAATTGGGACTCTTCGTATCCCCGACTCCGACCCACGCCCATCCCAGGGCAATCTTGACACTAGAGGCGCTGATTTCGTTCCTTACAACGCCTCTAGAACTAGAACGTTTCCACCATCTTGAAAAGCAGTATCGCAGATGCAGATCAGGAAAGAATCTTTCTTATTGCTGTGAGGCTAACGCATCACCACAAGTGCTGCCCAACGCTGCGTATGTAGTTCTCAATACAATCATCTTAAAACCCACTAGTGAGTGTCAAATTTTATTTAAAAAGATCATATTTTGTTATTTTTCAAGAAATAATACGTTTTATGAGAGAAAGTAGACCTAATTCGGCCTGAATAAGATTTACAGTCTGAACTGGCAACACAGTTTATGACGTAGGATTGTCAAAACCCTGAATCTCAGGATGCTGACATCCAAGTGAGCGGTAATTGATCAATTCAAGTGTCTGAAATTGTTTAATTTCGGCACTGGGGCGAGTTTGTGCCCAGGGGAGACCTATGAGATTGTCATCGACGATTCCTGCAACCGCAGGTGGGCACGACAACATCCCGGCTTTTTGTAATAACTCAGAAAGTGTATGTGGTGTAGCTATTGTCCTGAGAATTGTTTAGAAATTGCGACAATTAAGCCTATGTTTCACGATAGTATTTAAGAAAAAAATGTCTGTCCACCATACATATATTATAAAGTGATGTTGGAACAGAGACGTAACTGCTCGCTCCTCACTCGCTAATAAATGCATATTTGACCCACTAGGTCTAACATTCATCAAGATTTACTCTCCGTTTACTGACATTAAAGTAACAATGATTTTCGTTTAAAAAACATATTTCAGATTGATAGGAGAAGAGGATTCTACACAGAAGTTGAGATGCTTGGTAAACTAAATCACCCCAATATAGTCCAGTTTCTTGGCTGTCAGGATGATGGAATGAAGCTTTTGATATTTTTTGAGTACATGTCAGGGGTAAGTTCCAAGTTTCTAAGAGATCAGTATCTCGGATTTCGTGTAGACCAAACAAAAAAGCTGGTCCAGTCGACTACGATGCTAGCCAGGTTTACAGATGGATGCCATATTCATTGATTCACCAGGTGACACTTTCTTATATCTGGTAATTGGTAAATTAATCCTATTTGGTTCCTTTGGTGATTTTACCAAGCTCATTGCTTTATTTTGCTTCTGTCTGACTGATGCAGCTGATTTTAAGCAACTGCCATGAAAATAACTGCGGCAAAACATTTCAATGCTGGTGGGAGGAAAGCTTGCTTATTTCAACTTCCGACTGTACAAACGGCAGGACTTGCTCCTGTTGTTAGTATTCTTTGACAGTCTTGTGGTGTGGTAGCTGTTAGGATTAGGCCGAGATCCGAGTTCACGTCACCCCGCTATAAGACGCAACGTCATTTCCATTTGTCGTCGCAGTTGCGGGTTAATCAAGCGCCATCAGCGTGACGTTGGACTACACACCACTTGACTAATAGATTTTAAGCCATTTTCCTTTAGACATCAACTGTTCAACTGCACTCGAACCTAGTATTTGCAGGGCAGAAAGACCTCACCCAGGGCATCAATCCATAGAATTTTGGACAGATCATGACCATTATAATTTCAGGGTTTGGAGGTCTGAAATTTTTGGGGTCGTTTTTTCACGCGTCCACCACCTTTTAGGGCTCAGCAGGTTAATCGGATCCCCAAATCCACGTCGGTGAACATATGAGGCTCAAAGTTCATCAGAATGTTCGCCAGAAACAACTTGAATTCATGATATCAGAGGAACAACATTCTGATTGAACTCGACAGTGAGACCACGCATTGATTTCTTAAATAACTGCTTTCCTATGCGATCCACGCTGATTGGTCGATTAGTGATTTGGCGCCTAGTAGAACGCGCTTTCGGAAGATTTTCCAGTTAACGCCTCGTTTTCTGAAATAATGGCCAATGTTGCCAATAGCAAACCTAGGACAAGGGTTTTCAAGCAGTTTTGAACAAAATATCATGATATGAAAGTGTATGACCTCCGTAGAAAAGGCCTTGTTTTCCACATTTTTCAGTACCTCTAGCCCCTTCTCTCTTGTGCGCCATCATCAAAAACTTCGACTCAAAATTATCGCAAACGAACTCATTCAATGGCCTTAAAATTGCTCTTACCACAAGGAAGGAGTCACCATCTCTTCATAAAAGTACATTTTGATACACACCAGCGTCAAATAGGCAACTATTTTGGGATTTAGGGAAGTATGGCGGAAATTGATGCCGGGCTAGAATTGGCTGAACTGGCCTTACCCAGTTCCCGCACTTCTGAGATGACCCCCAAGCATAACTCAGGTCAAATCGGAATCAACACCGGAAAACCGAGATGATTTAGTCAGATTTTAAATTCTTTTCTTTTTTTGTGCAATTTGTTGATGGAAACTTCTTATGAAGAATAGGAGGTGACTGGGCAGCCGACAGCTGGGTAATATTGCCCTTTGCCAGTGGTCCTTTATGCCTGTGTATTCGTTATTGTTATCAAGCATAAGTTATGAATGATTGTTAACCTATTGCTTCAGGAATCCATTGCTCAAAGACTAGCTGAGGGGCCTTTAACTGAAGACCAAACCAGAAAGTACACCAGGGATATTCTGAAAGGTCTTGAGTACATTCACTCTCAAGGCGTTATCCACAGGAATATAAATGGTAAAACTATTTCTCGAATTGTTTGGATTTGTTTGTTATTGATGAGACTATCTACGTTTTCTATCTACGTTTTCAATTAGTGTGGCTGGAAATAATAATGTGATTAGGAAGAATGTCCTGCAAAGTGACAAAATATGTTTGGGATATTTTGTATAGAATTTGATGATGTAGAACAATGGCCTATTTTCGAATTGCAGTCTGAACCCCGGCAGGTGGCTGATTTCCTAACTTTTTTTACAGGAAATAATATCCTATTCAATAGCTTCAACACCGCCAAGTTGGCCGGTTTTGCGATGTCTATTGAGATATGTCCACTGACTTCCGTACCATACCGAGAAAAATTTGTTAGAACAATTCCTTTCATGGCACCTGAAGTGGTGACGAGCGATGAGAGGCAGCTGGAGTATGGAACAAAGCTAGATATTTGGTATGTTGCATGAGTGTGGTCGAGGCAGACGGCACTTTTTTTGATAACTAGTGACGAACAAGACTCCAATTATGGTTCACATGATAGAAGAGTTCATTGAAATGAAAGGCTTTGTACGTGTATCGCTGGTTGTATCTACTGAGTAACTGTTAATTTAGGGGAATATAAAGAGTGTTGTATAGCTTTATAAAAGTGTGTCATGAAATGAGTCATGTGAATTGCATTTCAGGAGCGTTGGTTGCACAGTGGTTCAAATGCTTACAACAAAACCACCATGGGACTATATCGATTATCCAACCAAGATTCTATTCAAAATTTGTAGCGGCGTCTATCCCGAGTATAAACTACCAAGTGATGTTTCCAAAGGTGCAAGATACTTTATCAAGAAGTGCTTCACACAAAACCCAAAAGAACGGCCAACAGCATCTGAGCTCCTATTTGATGACTTCTTAAGTGAGTTTGCTATCGTAGTGGTTACAAAGACTAATTTTGAACATTTTTTCTAATCTCGACCTTGACCTTCTATGGTCACAGGAAGTGGAAATAGCGCATTACTTGTATGAGCTGCTTTTTCAAAGTTTGTTTTTCTGTGATTCAAGATCCGTTTATTTATGATTTTCTGATAATCGCTGCGTACATGTTCAAAGTAAATAAGTTATTGTACACCTGAGTTCAATACCACCCGGGAGAATCAAAATCTTAAACTCCGGGCATTGTGAGCCAAGACCAGGTACCAAGTAATCTGGTATTTCTGAATTTCGGGTCCCTCAATGGTTTCCTCACAGAAATGGCTCTTCCACAGCATACCTAAATCTGACACGTACATTTGGATCTAGAGCTACTGGACCTGTTATGGACTGATTTCAAGCACCATATCTCTACTTGGACGACGTGACGAAGATTGGTGAGCATGCATTAACAACAAATGTGTTTCATTTATTGCACCTTATCAGACGGAACCTTTAATGTGAAACTTCAACGATGGTGTTTCCCAAGATCTCCAGATCCGAAGGCACAAGTTGAATCGGAACTTATCGCGTCTTTAGCAGCAAGGAAGCGCTATTTTCCTGGACGCGCGATCGAGGGACTCGGAATTTCGGAACACGATATGACTCGGGACCTTGATTTGGCCCTTAATGCCCGGAGTTCAGTATTTTGATTTTCCGGGGTGAAAACCAGTAGTTTATTTGCTCAAAGAAGAACATTTTACAGAAATTTGGGCCTGGGCAATGCATAAGTTGTCCTCACAAAAAGTTGTAAATTTGTCAACATTATACAGTTTGAGGTGCCGGGTCATGTTATCCGAATATGCGGACCATGTTGACTTTAAAATTGAATTGCTCCTCGCCATGACGGTATACCGACTCCTAATGAAGGAATTTTGCGTATGAGAAAACCCAAAAAACGGCAAAGTGATATAGAGCGAAAGTGAGTGTGGCAGTGATAATGAACTGTTCCCACCTCGCCACCCTAGGTATTTTCTTTCTCAGTTAGTCCCACATACCGACACGAAAGTCAGGACCTCGTCATATCATGACGATCACACTTTAACAAAAAATATTTCAGAGGAAGAATTTGGCGAACATGACAAGGGAACCAAACAACAGAAATTGGTGCATGTCGGACTTCCTCGGCTACGTTTGCGCGATGAAGAAGAAGAAGATACTGACCAAGATGAAGAGCTAGCGAAACCAGTCACTGAATCTGGCGAGGGAACCATGCAAGATAAATTGGTACATGCCAAGCTACCTAGTGCGTTGCCTGTGCAGGATTACAAGGAAACCAGACATGACCGAGAGCAGCCGGGTGAGTATCTATCTGGAGAAAATGAAAATGTGATAAATGTCAGATGTCATATCAAGGTGCTGCTGTCATGACATCGGATGGTTTGTGGTTTGGCCGGCAAAACCCAGCTCTGATTATCAGCTTTGATAGAATATGGCAAGGCCAAATTTTACAACTAATTGCTGTGTATTGTCAAGGATAAATTGAGGTCACTGGACGACATTTCAGATCAGTTTTTATGACATCGAGTTTTGCAAGAATTCATGCTCAAGCGTTCACTACCACGAATTCCTTTATATTTAATATCCCTTTATTTACCATAAAATTCTTAACTTAAACCACCAATGTAGTTCAAAATGTATTTGCACATTTAGTACCCTCATGGTGACTTCTCCAGCAATAATATATAATGCAACCATTATAACCTGAATATTTTTAATTGTTCCCTAGTAAAACCATATAGAATGACGTTCACACTAGACCAGCCTTTTAACGAAGACTTGAACAATGAAGAATCGGAGGCTTACAAGCAACTCAAGCAACAGATTTTAGACAAGGTGTGGCCTTAATTTAAAATTAACAAATAACTGACTTTCTTTACACATAAAAAAGCAGAAAATGTTAAAATAGAACGAACCGTTTGCATGTTTATGCACAACAGCAAGATGTATGCATATTGTGGTTAGTGCACATAATGCATTCTGAATACTAATACGTACGTACGTACACTGCAGCATATCTTTCAGACAGGTACATGTTTGCATGAGTACATTTTACGTGTGTAGGCATGTGTGGTGCCGATCATGATAGGCAACCAGCCATACATTTTTAAACGGCTTTACATGTATTCTTTTGCAGCTGCTTAGAGAGGCTTTTGGAGATGACTTTAAGAAAATATCTCTCTTGAAATTTGAGTAAGTGTGATTTATTCAAATCACTCGTGTTATGGTCATTTTGTCTGGATGCAAATTTCGTTTTTAGTGTTTGATTTATATTGGCTTGCTATTTAGTATTACAATTTTTCAAGAAACAATACAATGTAGGATAACAATCTATTTCCCAAAAAGTTTGTCCCTTAGTAAATTTAGCAATGTGCCTAACTTGGGGAGATCTGTAAGCCTATAGTCTTTCGGGGGGGGGGGGGGGGGCATTTCAACCAATCATGATTCTAATTTTGGAACACCTAGGATTTAAGAAATTAGGCATTTTGGGGCCAATTCATAGCAGAATTAGGATTGATATCAGTCAGGTTTGACCTGGCACTTTTAGAGTTTTAGATGTGTTCTCTTCAGAGGACAGTTCGGTAAGGACAATATTACAATGTCTTCATACTACCTCAAAAAGAATGTGATGATGCGGGGCGAGAAGCTAGTCTCAAGTCGTTTCACAGTTTCTAACATAACTATTCCATATTCTCTTTGATTTGCAGAGAAGGTTCTATCAAAGCTGTGTTAGTGATTGAACTCGCCGGGGATGAAGATATTGAAGATGTTAAAGAAAAACTTCGAAGGGTTGAGGACGATGTCCGAGGATCAATGCAGTTAGTTGAGTCCTCTCTTACCATCACTGAAGGTAATTTATAGGCAAAAATGACTCCATGGGGTATAGGGCAAATTCACCATGATTTTGAAATATTTCCCACCAAATCATATGATCGAAACACATTTTTGGTGACGTCTGAAGGAGGGGATTTTGCCCTCTGCCTCCCCGCGAGCTTCGCCCCTGTTATAGATTTGAGATCATTCTCCTTATATAAGTATATATATATCATTACTTTTGTGTTTGTTGCTACATGTATATAGGATTTTTCTATATTTTGATGAGGAAAACCTACCACATGTAGTTAGTACATGAAGGTCCTTTCAGAGAGATGTTCGATTTATATTTTTTATAGATTTTGTGTCACACATCGAAAACATTGTTGGATTTCGTTAATGATTTCTATAGATTTTCGTTCAAATTTTATATGCCGTTGTGGTAAGTAGCAAAATAAAAAGACCTTACAAAACTAGGCAATGAATGATGCCCTGACAGCTACAGTCCGATTTGTTACATCCACGGAACAGAGAATTGACAATGTCGTTGTTGGCTGAAAAAGAATACCAACAAATATATTCTGTGAAGTCATCATCTTGGTCGCAACCATTGGTGCAACTGTCATGATCATTGGCATTCCACGTGATATTTGCTAACATACATCTCGAACTGCTGCAGTTGAGAGCTTGACCTGCGCCTTTTAGAATTCATTTGTTTAAATGGTCTCTGTCACTTCCAAATCGGTAGCCGAGCTATCAAAATGTCTCGCAGATAAATCATTGCAACAATAAATAGTGAGAAAATATTTTAAATATCGGTAATACCAGGACATTGTTTCACTTCAGTTGTGACTGCCAACCCGGATGACACCAATCACGAGGCCACACGTGAGCCAACCATCGGCAACGTTCCTAACATGCATATTCAAGGAAATTGCACGATTCACCAAGAATTTAACATTCACAAATCAACCAGAAATGACGAAACCGACCATGCAAATACCAATGGCAATACCCATGCACTGCCATTGGAACATAATTGGAAGAAGTGGTGGTCGACCATTGGAACGGTTATCTGGAACCGACGTCGATGTGTCTGTCATGTTCTGTTGATAATTTCAACCTTTTTTTTTATACCGTTCATTGGATACATAATTGTGCAATGAGCAGTCATCAAACAGTCATCTTATTCATCTTTTGGAGGGGAAAAAATGCTTCAGCAGCATATTGATGGCCATCGATTGAATCTTAGGATCAGTATCTTAATTAGTAACCGATACCCCATAGGCCTACCCCATACAGCTCTCTGAAGTCCTTTGAGGACGAAAGAGAAATGTAAAGCAAGGTGTACGTGCCATTAGGTTAATCACCATTGCCATGAATGTTACAGCTGATTTGTTTTATTTCCTTCAGTATGTTTCAAAGGCATAAGATGGCCTCACTATATGTTCGCACTATGCTCTACAACATGAAATCATCCTTTTGAATATACCAACAAATTTCATCTATGACTAACCCATAAAAATGGGGGGAAATCGTAGTATTAACTGTATTGTCCAGAAGTCGGTTGCTCGCCAATTCTCGGGAACGCCTCGATTTATTCCAGCACCGCCGTGTTATTTTGAACTGGCAACATCACGACGTCATTCGTTGGGACTACCCAGTGGGTACGGCATTTACAACTTTCCTAAAGCACCAATTTTGGACATCCTGGAGGTATTGGTCAATCAGAAGAGAGCTGTCATTCTTGATCGGCGCAGACAGCATACGGCCATGGTCACATACAGGGATTTGATTGGTCAAAACCTGTCAGCTGACAGGAGGTCCTATATGATTTCTGCCTGAGGAAAGTGGTGAATGGCTTGGGGGAATGGACAAAATTCAGAATTAAGGGTCGGCATAAATCAGAGTTATTGCATGGCAAATTTCCAAATTATTGTGACCCTTAAATCAGCTAGGAAACCTCGAATATCCTGAATGATGCGATTAGTGTGGGCCAAGATTAGCCCAATCAGCACTATAATCCCTTCGTAGGTATTTCCATATGGTCATGATGGTACGGTTATTGCACTTTTATCCGTCGTCCATAAATGACACTTCCGTCCATAGTTCACGCCAGAAGTGCGATATAAGCTATGCGATCTACTGTATATAAAGGCACAATGTCTTTTATCATCTTGTAAATAATTTATATTCACAATATTGTTACAATTATATTTCTATATTGCGTGTGATATTCAACTATGATAGTGCCATAAGTTCCGTACCTACGCTGCGAGGGCGCGATCGGACCTGAGAAGATCCGCCACAACCTTAATGTGATCCACTCCGGGGATCTCTCGTAAATAATTATTTTGTTATGATTTGTATATTTCAGTTGGGCCTACTTGCATATCATTGTATATAGCCCCTATATATAATTGATACTGCCGTGAGAGTAGCTGGAGGCGGTTTTTATATGAAAAACCAACGTGTCTCTCGCCCTGCCTATAGCTATAAATTGTCCCAATATCATGACCAATGTGCCTGATGGGTTCTTCTCCCAAATAAATACGCTATACACTACCTATACAGTCATGTTCTAGATTTAAAACAAACTCCATGCTAGGATATCAATCCAGTATAAAAAACCTTTTCTGCCTGTAATACATGTCTCATGTTGCAACGGTGTAATGAAAGAGGTGAATGTTCTGTTTTGTTTAAATATGTCAGATTTATTCTAATTTACAACACTTTAATTTACAACAATGTACAAGCCGGCAGGGTGTAAAAGTAAGTAGTCCATGTACTGGGAATTCTACAAAGTACATTGTATACATGTATGTTGGATCAAATATGATAGGGGCCTACGTGCACTAAAATAGCACAGACATTTAGAGTGTCTCTACTGGTGACAAGAATGCATGTAACGCTTGGCTGATCAGTTGACCTGAAAAACTGTATTTTTTAACTCTCTCGAAAAACCGAAGCCTGGCTAAATTGATTAAGATGCTTCCTCTGTCCTTGGATCCTAGGGATTTCCGCCACTATGGTATTGAGAAGTGTCATGAACTGCTGTGTGATAGCTCGGTGGCAGAGCTGGCATTCCACCTGAAAATGGAAGTCTTTGAATCAAACGCATATGACTTCGTTATAGGTATTGGTTACGGCCGGCAGAAACGCGACCAATTGGCATGGCGTCACCCGCTTGGCAATCTCGTGACCTATAGTTATGCTATGATGTCTGTCATTGGGCAGTGTTTAGCCTGTTTATAATACACGGCCATTAGGGGTGAACACATTTTCGGCCCAACTCTGCATTAAAAAAGACTTTCTTTTGCGACGTCTGCTTCTACATGGTTAACCAAGTGAGCCGATGACTGGTTCAGGTCATTGCCAATGAAAATACAAATATAATCAGTCGCATTTCTTATGTGTGCGTGTGATAAGGAGGAGAGCAACCCCAGCTTGGGTGGAACCAGCCAGTGGTTCATAAAACGACGACATATTTAGATATTTGTCGGAAAAATCGACAGTATCGACATGTCCATTTGTATATCGAATGTACATTTATTTTCTCCGATTAAAAGAATGGTGTACTAGTGTGTAGAATTATGTAATGTGTACAATTTAAAAAGTTGTTACCCGTTTCTGTTAGTGGATAGGGGGCTGCACCACCATGGGGCGCCACTTGATGCTGTATTCCATATTCTGGTGGTGGCGTGTAAGGGTAAGGCATACCAGCCTTGGATGCCGGTATTGGACTGGAGTAGGGAGGAGGCACCATATGCGAGGGAGGGAACCTAAAGGACGAAAATGAGATGCTAAAAAAATATGTAAATTTTGCTAAAAGGGCCGTTCATTCAGAGTGTACGGACGATTTTCAGATTTTTCACGACTCCCTACCTCCCTGTGCGCATTTAGGGCTCAGCACACAATTAAATCTGCAATAGGGTCCGTGTACATTTTGTGTACATACATTTTCGTGATTAAAAAAAGTTCAATGCTGCGATTTTCAAACTTTGCAGAAGTGTTGTCCTATATCTTGTCAATGTCATAAGGGAATTTTAGAAAGTTCCAATGATTCTTAATTGTTTTATAAGCGTTTTCGTGAGACATGCAAGAATATGACACGATGCGGGGCCGTGTTTACTGCCTGTGAGAGAATATCTTTCCGACCCCGTAAAATCTAGAAAAGCAGTTCCTATTTCAAAAGCGACCTGAATCATGTTAGTTGATATCATTCAAAGTCAAAAAGCCTAATATGATGTTTGCAAACCAAATAACTAACATTGCAGGCAGTATTTAGGCATGACAGGGCTTTTTAAAAATTGCATCACATTTGTCCCCATGGTACCACTGAACAGTTAATAGTTAATAGTTGATGGTGTCACCCAAGAGATCGTCATCGGTGAAGTATGTACACTATTACACTGTAAACATGTCAGTCTACATGATTTTGCAATTGTTTCCGTTCAGTAGTAATGCAACTACATGGCGCCTTGAGCGTGGTGGACCACGGAAAGGCGCCCTATATAGGTATTTCTATTCATTCATATTCATTCAAATACATGTAGGTTTGAAATCAATAAAACCTCATAAACCTCGCTGTACGCCGAATCTTTTTCATTTCATATAGTGACATGTGAGGTGAGTAAGATGTGAGGTGTATCATTTTTTTGGGAGGATGGTTGGTGTGTTATCGAGAAGGACTTTCCTCTAAACACAGGGATGTGGCAGTTGGCGTGTAGCATAGCCACAGTTGGGTAAGTTTGCGGCAAGTTGGCCCCTTGGTGACAGTCACAACGTGATTGTGTTAGCCGGCGATGAAGCCAAGCCCCCTCCGGTATGCGATGGATGATTATGTCGTTAGCTTGTTGACAGTAGATTTGAATTTTGCGGGAAAAAATGTAAATTTCATTCATTCATTCATTGAAAGCCCAGCGAGTGCAATGAAATCTCGACGAGTTTTCACAGTACACCTCGTCTGGCAGGTCAGCCTGGCCCTGTTGATTATACGCGCCAAACCAAGTGATACTAATCATGATAATTGAAATAAGGGAAAACCCACTACTTTCCGATACTCACCCTTGTGGTGGTCCCATGAAATTCTGCTGATTTCCTGGAGGGTTCCTGAACCGGACGTTTTGGCTAATGTTGGAGACTGGTAGTGCTCGGCCGGGGCCACTTTGTCGTGCTGGCGGTCTCTGCGGTTGTGCTGGAAGGAAACAAATAAAGGAGGTTAGAGGAAAAATTAACCAAGCCTTTGGATTTTTTGCAACTTTGTGTAAGAGTTAATTGCCGCCAAAACTCTTTCCATGTACACAATATGTGAACTGGCGAGTTCGAAAATGTACTTGCATGACAGATCGAAGAAGGAGTCGGAACTACCCATAGCACAGAATGTCGACCGGCGCTGGGCCACCACACTACAAGCAGGACGGGAATTGCCCTCGAATGATGGCGTTTCATTCTTCTGGCAGAAAGTAAACTACTCTCTCACATCAGTTATTTCCACGAGACCCCTAACACCACAATCACCAAACGCACGGCGGTTGGCCGTTTCGGAAAAATAACACAGGACGTGAACGCTTGGTCATTCCGAAAAGTAGTTCGGTCTGTGATAGTCTGGCCTTGCCCCAAACAGCTATCTTGAAAAAAATAGCGCCACGCACTGGCATTACATAGTAAAAACATCACTGAGCTGGGGCTTCCGTCTGCGCAGAAATGCGCAGTAGGCTAAATTGCGTATGGCTGGATTTGTTTGCCTTTTTCGAGGCCGCCGCACATAGGCTCGATGTTTAGCGTAGCGGATCGAGGCCTATGTTAATTGGGGACACAGAACCCGGTTCACCAGACGATTCAAAACAACTTACTGGCACGTTGCAGCGGACCTGGCGCCACCTTTCTCTGTTTTTTGCGACACTGGTAGTAGCCGATGGCCACTCCTATTATCACAGCGACGGATATCAGTACCACACAGACAGCTATGATGGCACCTGTTGACATGCTGGAAAAGATGCATTTTCAAATCTGAATACAAAATCGCAACTAACACCTGGAGAAGGATGTTCTGAATGAAACAGGAAATTTGCAAGTTCGCAATTTTTTTCCTTCGGATTCAACATTACTGACATCATCGCTTATTTCGAGACCAACTTAGTGCCACGACAAAACCCTGTCGTGGAATTAGATACCTGTGAAAAAGACTTAGTTTTTGTCACTGTGGCCGGGTTTTAAAACTCGGACCCTCCGATTAGTACAATGACCGCCATTTTTGAAGCTCGATCGATCCGAAATTTGACCTCACTAATTTTTTTATGTTTTCAGTTTTCGTCTCCTGGTGGCAAAGCGAAGATTCAGATTGGACCAACTTTTGGTGTTGAAGGTAATCTGCCCTTAGCTTTTACATTTACAGTCGTTTCAGATTCATAGCCCTAGCCCACTGTTATGAAACCTGCCATGCCCTGGAAGGACGGCGGATGAAACGCGATTGTAAAGTATCGTTAAGCTAATAAATCAACAAGATACATATATACATACCCTTGCGCTTTTTGCTAACAAACTATGATATATCAGGTTGCCTGGCACATTTTTGGCTACAGGGTACAACAGGTCAGTATTCAGTTGACAGAATCCACGATTCGGGTTGACATAGACATACATGTAGATGTTATAGATCGACCAATAGCCTCCCCCCCCCCCCCCACCCCCTGATTGGCAGCAGTATCCCACGACCAACTACCTCCCCCAGTTATCACAGATGTTCGTCTTTGGTTGACCCACAACTATGACCCCTGGCTTAATTGACAACAGCACCTACCCTGGTTGACAGCAGTACTCCTTGTTGGTTGAACCACAGCAGGAGCTGTAATCACTTGGTTCAAAAGGAAGAGGGCAAACGAACAGTCCCAGGTAAGTCCCATTGTCGTTCTTTTCATAGTTTTTACAGACGCTACCTGAAAAATAACAAAAAACAAGCCATTTGGCGACATTGACTCACTTGGGTGGATAGTTCAATGTCGCTCCAGATGGTGACCTTGACTTAACCCCAGCTCGAGGTAATCTTGCGCAGTGTTTCTTCGGCCCAGATACATTGTAGTGGAAAACGTCTAGTACAAAGAACGCCTTGCTTGCGCCAGACTAATAAGTGAAAAAGGTCTGGCTGCGCGAGACTGCTATGATTAGAAGTATATTTTTACAAGCCTGTCCGGGGATCAATTGACTTTTCGATAACTATAGCGATTTATAACATTCTAATAGCCTGGGAATGTTGTATTTATTGTTAGTAATAACATTCTTTGATTGTAAAGCGATTTTATGCAGTTTTAGCATTGTATCCGTAGACTTTCCGTTGATTCCGTTGAATCCGTCGATTCCGATAAATCGACATGGCCATCGTTGGCTATATAGCAGCTTTGTTAACTGATGCAAGACTCGACTTTTTCTTATGGTCTGGAGCCAAAGGTCCGGAATAGTATGGTTGCCAGGTCTAAAGACTTGTGGTTATTTGGAAGAGTTCCAATACAAGTTGTGCCAATGAATGCCCGTATGAAATGCTTTTGCCTTCAAAATCATGTACATTTACACTATAATAGTCGTTCCTGTACCAAACTGAGTAAAATCATTTGCTTGTCTTTTATCTCACATATTTAATTGAATGATAAAACTTCCTGAATTGAATCGGAGCCTTTCATTAAATAAGTTTGAAAGAATGAAGTCCGAGGGGTTCGTGATCTGTATGATGAGTACGTACATGCGTACATTTACATGAAGTGGAGACTTACTTCCTGAGCTTGATGAAGTCCTAGAGGTGCGTGACCTATATGAGGAGTACATGAAATAATAACTGCCGCCATAGCTGTATCTGAAACACAAACATAGAAGACTGTTAAGGGATGTTTTCACGGCCTTTTATTTTTCGCGGTTCGCGAGCAATGAAAAATATAATGTCGGGAGATGGTACATCTACACCACAATGGGCGCTTCCTTGACCGGTCTCTTGAGTGACCAGTCATGCCAAGGTGTCTAGCTCTGAGCGTCGTTAGTTCGAAACTAAATTTGTTTTCGGTATCAATTCCAGCGCAACCGTGAGGTCAGCAATGCAACAATGCATGAAAGCAGCCGTGACGTAATTTTGGCGACAAAATTGTGTTCGTAAAAGTATACTTTAGTTATTCGGAGACTGAACATTGACCGATTGCGCTGATTTTCGCAGTATAGGCTGTGTGGGAAAAAGTGTGCGACAGATCTTTTTGAAAATCGCGTTTTTGATACCGTTGTATTCAATATATTTTTGTTGATGTTTGGCCTACGACAAGGCGTAATGCTATATTCGGCCGGGACACTACCTTTATAAGCTTAGCGGTACCAGAGTCTTTCAAGTAAATTTATTTGAAAGACTCTGGCGGTACTAACCTTGATGCAGAGTAAGACGACCTATAACTTGTACTTCTGTAACGTGTATAGCGCGAACCCGATGACCTTGATCTGGTAGAGCGGGCAGACTGCGTTAAATCTGCGGTAAGAATTTTTAAAATTTTAATTTAAGGACGATACACCATTCCTTATTTTATAATGTTTTACAACCTGAAAGATCAACGCACGATCGTGTTGACATATTTCAATAGAGGGTTTTCCCGATGCGCCCGAAACGCCGTCGTGAAGGCGTATCCCATGCGCTTTCATGCCATCAGTTTACTCAGTGGGAATTAGCCTGAACTATTAGCACTCCTAATTGACTGACAAAGTATATACAACTGTAAAATGCATGGAGATCAATAATGCGAATCGATAGTGCACGAGCATACCAACAGCCATCGTCCTGCCTTCGTCTAACTTCGATTCCCGGCCAATCCATCCCAGACCAGCGAATTGGTTCTTGACTGACGCAACTGGGGGGGGGGGGGGGGGGGGTGACTTACTACTTCTATTGCAATTAAGACCAGACGAGATGTTCCCAGATATAGGCAACCACTAACAGATTTATATTCTATTCTATTAGATTTCATTACCTATATTCGATCATTTAAGGTATATTGTTGTCGGCAATCCACGCCCGTAGCTGGCTTTCTGGTCTTGGGGGAGGGGCAGAAGACTGCCCTCTCTAGCTACGCCCCTGGCAGGTTTGAGGAAGTGGTTTTGGTGTACAGTGTGGCGATGGATAGAATGCCAATGGTCGGTAGGTATTATCGAGAGGATAAGCCCACAGGTGTCAGATTTATCGATTGAAAGTTTCGCCGATGCCATTCTGACATGGTTGACTAACATGTCAACCAGTTGACATGTACAAGAACAAGTGTTGCAGGATGAGCTACCCTGGCCATCTCACAATTGATTCTAGCTACTGCCAGCCTGCCACAATGCTGTTAAATCGGTGTGAACTAATTTTCTTTTCTTCTATTTTTATGTTTTTGACATCACCATCGGCAAAAACTTCGAAGAGCATGTAATGACTTTGTCATCGGTAAACAATCAAAAACAAAAATAAGCGACGACTGATTGAAGAATTAACCCAGATTTTCAAGATTGAGTTCGTTCTTTTGTATTGAGCGCACTAAATACATACGATTGTCCTATTCTAGTATATCAATAAACAAATACATGTTCAGATATTTTGTCAGGACACAGTGTTGTGGACCTTTGCTATAGGCATTGCGATCGATGAAAAATTGCCAGCGAAGGATTTGTCATTAACGTAAGCCTATGGGTATACATGGTTTGATACTTTAGTCTACAGGCCTTGTACATGTTAGTGTATACTAGTACAGGATATGGGCTTAATTATCGTCACTGTGGTGTCTGCTGTATTGAAAACCCTTACTTCTATAAGGCTATGGGGGACAAGTCATACAGTTGACACTTCCAACAAGTCCCACAATCTGTACTAGAGCTCTGAACTAGGCCTTAACACAAGTGCTTTCCCATGATTTCATAGAAATTCTCACCTATGCACAGCAATAAGATGATCCCGCTAAATATCCAAGAGAGCCATGATTGTACACGATACATCATGACAGTCGCCATCTTGTTCAATTGCGTTTTCGTTCCTATGGCGACGTTTGTTGGTCTTCGAATTGCATACTGTATAATTTCTGTCAAAGTATACCGGTGGCATTGTGTCAGTGCATTAATAATGTTATCGATTTATTACTTATAAGCATAAAATGAATCCATTAGTTTGATAGTTTATTTACTTTCCAGTAGGCGTCGTGGTTGTGTCAGAGTGCAGTATCTTCGTGGGTATCTTCTTCTTTTTGATAAATCGCTCTGCACTTGGACTGAGGTGTTATTCTCCAGGCCGTATTCCTCCACAAAAAAAAATTGAATCAGCATTTTAAGTAAGTACAACTACGATTAGGTGCCATTTTCGTTTATTGGCCTTCTTTTTACTCACCGTCTTGGACTTCTTGAACTATGAGGTAGATATCTATCGCAACTTATGCTCATGTTTCTCTCCTACACTGGTAAAAGAAGCCTCGTTTTTACTTGTAAATCGAAAAACGAATCAATTTTAGGGTTGAGTGTCTTGTTCAATGAGACAAAGGCGGAGTAGACCCCACAATCTCTAGTCATTATGAGCCCGGCGCTTTTACCAATACGGCACTGGTTTCGCATCGCCACTATTGAAATTATGAGAATTTATAATTTCTCGAATAAAATGTCATCGCCGTAGGAATAGGCCGGTGTAACAGTAACAAATGCCCCCCCCCCCCCCCTGGAAAAGGTGTCCGGCCCTATTGTATTCTGCAATATGGTTCTATAGAGACCCTGACCGTCAACAGCTCAGAGATTGAAGCGCATAATAGAATCCTTTGTTTCCCGGGCATTCTATCCTAGGACATTTTAAACTTCTACACCGGCAATGGAGGGTGATTGATGATGATTACGATACTGATATCTACCACTAAATGATATTAGTCCCTTCGTGTTGCATATAAACATTCCTAAAGGTGGTGATCTATACCTGAGGAAAAATACGTATTTCTTCCAGATGATGACATTGGTCGCTTAGTGTACTCCTCCATTAACCCTAACCGTAGAACAAACAAAATTCGAACAAGACAAATTCATATGGTATGCAAGACAAATTCATTGGCTATAATGATTTTTAAAGCATTTTATTCAAAAATCTAAATTCAATCAAAAGTGCATCCCTAGTGACAATAAGATTATGGGCATCGACCGGCCTATCGACGCAGCGTCCTCGTCCCGAGTACCCTAACGACGACTCTCTTACATAGACTTTACCGTGTATTTTAAGTTGCACTTTGCCGGGAAGAATTCACATCCAGTTGGCGAGAAAATACCACTTAAATATGAAAGTTTATAGGTGGAATCATACCAAGTTTGAATGATTTGAAGCAGTCCGCTTTTGAGCCACAAACGCACGCTGTTAGAATGATCAGGGCGGCGAACAGCACGACAAGTCCGACGGTGACCCATGCTGCCCTCCAAGGCCGGGCCGGCCGGACAGTCAGTCGGTAAACGGATAAGGCATACCCTAGTTTGTTCTGTGCAGAGCAAATGAAGACTCCGTTATTCGAGATTTCGACATTATAGATCGTCGCAATCATGTTCGATGATGAATAGTATGTCTTCGTTTTCGGAAGAGGGTCGCCAGATTGTACTGCGTACGAAACGACGGGTTTGGGAGTTCCGCTAGCTATGCATTCGATGCGAACCTCATCCCCTTCTGTCGCCCGGATGTGATTTTGGCAACAGTTTCGTATCGACGCTTTTTGGTCCGCTGCTGATGAATACAAAATGCAGAATGCTGCCAATATCATTGCAGTGAAAATGTTATTCATGATTATTTCTCCTCAAATCTACAAAGTAGCGTCCTTTTCAAATTTTTATTGCTTCGTTTGGAGTCGATGTGGTCTCATTTTTATAATGACGTCATGACCACTCGTTAAGGTCCGTATCCTGCTCGAAATATATGTTAGCAAGAGTGTATTTGTCGGAGAAAGCAGTCTCCAAGAGTAGCAACAAAGGCAGAATCCTTCTGAGTATTGGCAGCACCCGTAGGGCCTGCTGTTACTGCCACTAACTGCTCCTGTGGAGTCACTTGAAATGGCGCGTACTCATTGGTTGAGAAACCCGAATAATCTTTATAGCGAAATCTATATCACAGGGGTTATATCACGAACGAATCGATTGAATCCATAACAGCATGGCACGCAGTAACTTCAACACCACACCAAAGAAATGTTTCTCAAAAAAGCAGGAAATATCTATTTGAATCAATCCTCATTGAATACAAAACTTAAACTGACTTCAGAACGTGAACGATGTACATTGAATAATACACAGTAGACGATCCGGAGTGCACCAGAATGATTTCGCACCTGGCACCAATTTACATACATCACGTAAAATGCACATACAATGAATAACAATACACAGTACACGAGGCCTGGCTGTCACATACGCAAATATAATTCGAAGTCATACTCTACTTTCTGAACAAACCGTATATTTCCATTGTCTCTGTCTGTAACCAGTCTCTTAGTATTGTTACTTGCATGAATGATATAATATATATCAGATGTTGTTGATGTATAGAGTGTAAGGTTTTTAGCACGCAAACCTTTTTTATAATCCCTCATCAACAATATGCACCATAATTTTTAATTGTAATTTATATTTTGCCATTGGGAAATTGAGAAAATTATGCTCTCATGATCACTTGTCTGATGTACAGCAGTGTTCTCAGTATTATGCTCATTACTGGTAATTAAGCGTCATAATTAGTCATGTTAATTACATGTACTGAGAAGTATTGACATGGGTCGAACCTGACCTAACTACAGCGAACGTGAATGAATGGCTGTTTGCTTAATGTTGTAAACTTGGCTTTGTGCGAACCCATAGTATGAATTAGCAAAAAAGGATCTTCAAAAACCATTTCTCGTCCAAATAGCTAAAACTATACCTACAATGCAGTCATTGTTCCAACAGAATGTACGATTTACATACAGTCACTTTGTCACTACTGACGTGTCACTCTAAGAATGAACAAGACTATGCTAAATAGCCGGTTACATACGATTCACGATATCTCTTTTGACTCTCATATCTTTTCCACCAGCGACTTGTACCGTGACAAGTTGCAACGTGGATCCTATGTAAATACAACTGTGTAATTGTGATAGGACAGCCATGTGAGCGTCTCGTTCAAACGGACGTAAGGCCTGGTTTATATGAGCTCCACGGTATCAAAGCTATTGTTCACCGACGTGTCCGTATACCGTTTTCACTGTGTAACTCGATGTAAACATTGCCTGAAGGCAACAGGAAGTCAGAACCGTTTTGTCTTCTTGACGTTTCAGCTCGAAGGAAATCTTTGAGAAGACGAAAAAAATCGTCGACCATCGCGTGTAAGGGTGATGCGCAAGCTCGCGTGTTTTTTTTCTCTCTCTCAGCCGGTTACCAAAGGGTTATGTCTAAAAACCGGAATAGTTTCCATTTTCTACGAGTGTAGTGTCATCAGTCCTCTTCCGACTCGGCAAACCACATTTTCTTGAGTTCAATATATAGGTCAAACTCATAATGCATATCAACAGTAAAATAAAACAACCCACTCCTATACCAATCCAAACACCCAAGGGACTACTACCACTCTTTTCTGGCACCAACCGGTAATAAGATGTAGAAATACCCATAATGCTCCTTGCGTCACATGTGAAGACCCCGGATGTATCCCACGTGACGTTCAAAATCATCACCACGCCATCTTGCGAGAAAATCGTCTTGTTCTCTGGGAAAGGGTTTCCGGACACCACGCTGAACGATATCTCGGGCCGAGGGTTACCGGACGCCGTGCATGTGATCTTGGCCATTCTGTGCACTTTCAACTTCACTGTGTTATTGCAGCAGCCGTCAATACTCGGTGCAGAGCAGCCGTATTCGTCATCTGATATCTGCTCAACGTATCGATCACGAAATTTCTCGGGATAAGTACACGATACCATAAGATGTATACGCGCCTCATTGCGTAACATCCAATCCTTCATAACTCGCATACTGCAGTTACACTCAATGAAGTTGTCTCCAAAGCTCACTTGGGGGACACCGTATTTAACGGTCATGCGCAGGAGGCCCGTGAACATTTCCGGCGACAGGGTCTGGAATTTATTTGTGTCCAACATGAGTAAGATCAACTTGGGGAGATTTCGGAATATTCCTGGCCTAATTTGCGTCATCTCGTTCTCGTTTAGATACAGGTTCTGCACAGTTTGCAATCCGTGAAAACAGTCGTATTCAAATTCGTTGATGTGATTGTTACCCATATCCAGAGTAATCAGACTGTTCAGTCCCGTAAAGGTGTCGTTTTTTATGAATGTCATGTTGTTGAATTTCAGCCTCAGCTTTTGTAAGCCTTGAAGAAATTTGAAAGTCTCTTTTGGAATTAAGCTCAAATTGTTCTTAGATAGGTCGAGTTTCTTCAACTTTTCAAGACCCTTGAAGGCACTTGGGTCTATCAGACCTAGTTTGTTTTGAGAGACATCAATACTTGCCATGTTGGGCAAGACAGGCTGCAAAATATTTGAAGGGAATGTTTCAAGCGAATTATTTTGTAGTTCCAGTGTCGCCAGAGAACGTAATCCGCTTAGAATATTTCTGGGAAGAACGAGGGGCGCGCCTACTTTGATACCATTAAGGGTCAATTCTTTCAAGTTTGAAAGATATCGGAAATCGCCGTCTGTAAGTTTTAATCCCGCGTTACCATTCAGGCTAAGTTTTGTTAAAACTTTTAAACCTTTGAACGTCCCTGTTTGAATGTGTGTGATATTATTGTCGTCAAGGATTAACTCCTGGAGCGACCCAAGGGTCTGAAATAGTCCGGACGACAGGGATTCGATCCTATTCCCAGCAAGTGACAAAGTTGAGACGCGGGAAGTGCTACCGAATGCCTCAGCTGGGACTGACATGATACTGTTGTTCGTGATATAAATTTGCAGCACGTTTTCGATGCCTTTCAGAATGCTGATATTCTTCAACAAAGGGTTGAAATGTATAACTAGCTTCTGAAGTGACGTCAGTCCTGAAAATGCCCCGTCCTCGATTACTTGTATGGAGTTGGTTATTTGTAGTGTGTCCAGAAAATGAAAGCTGGTGTTGGACTGGAACGTGTTGGTGCTTAGTGTCCCAATATTAGATGAGACGATTGTCAACCCAGTCACATTCCGAGGGAAATCTCTAATAACGGAAGCCAGCAGAGTTTGGTTCAGCCCTCTACATGTCAAGGTCAGGCCCGCGCCAGGTTCGTCCACGCATGCGCAATAGTGTTGTAGGATTGTTGCATTTACGCAAAGAATTTGACACGATGTTAGTATAATCTGCAGCGATATTAACGACCAAAAAGAAGTGGACCGTAAACTAGCCATCTCGATTTGGAAACTGACGTGAAAAATGACAAATTGCCTCTTTTCCTGCAGCTAGAATAACAACAAAATCATTTCATTGCAAGGGTCCGAATGAAATCATCCACAGGATTTTACGTTCGGGATGCCTTATGATGTCCGAAGGGCGATACGATGCCTGGATGAGGAAGTCCAATGTCGTTTTGGAATATAACCTAAAGAAATAATCCGAATATCGTCACGACTTGCATGCATGTAGAACGGCGTTATCGTTCACGATACTGCTGTTCTCCAGGTGTCGTAGAGTAAACCTCTAACTAATAAGAAAGTCGATAATCACATTGAAATAACTGATAGATACAAAATCAGTGCTCAAGCGAGTATACCTTGGGTCCAGGTTTAATAGTCGATAACCAACTCGGTCAAGGACCCACAGGTACCGCAATCGACTATCAACGTAAACCAGCACACGACAATCAATATGGTGCCCCTATGCTGTCATCATAACCTAATATGAATTTCAACTATAAAAAATGTTCTAGTTCGACTGAAATCAATATCATTTTTACTGCAAATATGGAGTATCTCTAGTTATAGCCAATTAAAATAGGCTCCGATCCGCTACTTGTACATCATACTTGGGGCGGGCCATCCCCGGTCTAATCTAGTCAGTACTGAAATTCTGGAGCCTCTCCCGACGACATTCTGGCATTGTTTCTTCCTTAACCAGTGAAAATTGGTTTGAATATTTTGTTTCCGAGATACACTTGAAACTCTATAAGAATGACGACATGCTATCAGGGCCCGGTTGTTCGAAACAAGTTTTGTCGCTAGGCGTTAATTGAACTTGGCGTTAAGTCTAAGGGCTTAACTGAAGGAGAAGTTAAGTTAAAGCCAGTAAGCGTTAGTGACAAAATTTGTTTTAAACAACCAGGTCCTGGCCTTTTTGAGATAACAGTTATCGGTATTTCTCTTGGAATTGTGACAGCTTTTGCTGTTGCATCACTGAATGTACATGTATATGATTGAATTCGTCAGCAATTGCAACCCAAGTGGAAATTCATTTTTTAACAAATATAAAGGAATATAACAACATACAATAAGTTTTATGTCGTACACCTGTAATAAAAGGTTCGGTCGAGGAAAATGGTCGCTTTAATTCTGTACTGGATGGGGGTTTAACATTTTGAATTTTTTTTCAAAAAATCATGTACGAATTTAGTTTAGCTTATGAGGCTAGTATTGTTTGAGTTTCTAGATCGCTACATGCACATAATGTTCCTGTCAGTGGGTTTTAAGCGTACATACCAAGAAGTAGTGCCGATGTGAAAATCAATGAAAAAAGCGCCGCCTATGGTCAGGTCCCTTAACATTGAAATCATCACAAATGACGGACAACAAAAATTTTATGGTTTAACAGGCTTAGATGAATCTGTTTGGTTGTAAAAGCGTTCCTCGTTGATCAAGATTTGGACAAAGTTACTGATGTGGATGTGGATTACTTAGACGTTTATTACATGTGCGTGACCTTTTAAACTATACATTAATAAGAACGATTGTTATAACGTATATTTGATTGTATTTGAATCATAATCTACCTTTACAAAAAAAATTTAAAAATTAGTCAGATTATTAAACGCCTTGTCCATTGTCTTTCGAACCAAATGTAAGTAATATTTAAAGAACAAATGAATATAAAGTGTGTTTTAAGTCGAGATGCCAGGAAAAGAAATGTTATCCCACTAATATTTTTAGAACTAACATGCGAGTAAAACTCTTAAAGAGGTACTCCGTCCGTATTCAATCGTGTGTCAGCGGATAATAGAAAATAGAAATAAAACAAAGCCAAGAAGTAATTAAGAACGCACCGGCGGGTAGTCTTTATTAATTCTTGGCCCTGCGTGCTGCAGTTATCATCCATGCAACTTTGCGGAAACGCGGTATTATAGTACATGTTCTTGTGTATATGTCTACACAATGGCAATGTTGAAATTTATTTCCATTTTACGTACAGCGTTGGCCTTTAATCAAGTGCCGAGCCAATAAAGATGTGATGTAATAAACTTCGCAAAACCCGCATTTCTTCTTCAGCTGAGCTTATGCCATCGCTTTACACAGATCCCCTCCAAGTAAACCTACATCATGCTTTTCCTGTTTGTTAATCAATTGAAGTCGCCGCGTACATGACCGATCTGTTGAACTTTGACAAGGCCTGTCTAATATCTGATCAGTTATTGTGCCAGTTATTATGACCTGAATAAAACTATGCATGACATATCAATGTGTACACTGTGGTTGTGATGCATTGTAATAGGTACTTCTGGCAGTCCTGTGCATGACTTCATTCATTTCCAGGCACATGGCCTCAGTCCATCTGGCTTATGTGTGGAGAGAGCTTTGAACGTAAGTAGTCATCTTCGCAATTTTAAATGTAGTGATCAGCATTAGCACTTGGCACTTTATTTGTCAAGAATATATGATCAGTGTCTCACATGCTGTTCATTGTTTAGCCATTGTCATTGAGGACGTTGCATCAGCGCCGCAGTCGACAGTGATTTGAACAGAACTTACAAATTTTGCATACGATTACACATGCGAAAAAATAAATGTATACCTCGGTAACCTACAGACTGGGTGCCTTGTTTATTAATTATAAAGCACGCGTAATTGCATGGAAACAAAATCTGGAATTTTTCTTCAGACTTCCATGACATTCATTGTACAGTGTCTTGATAGCACTCGTTATTACATGTAGTTCATCTTCTCTCCGTCCACTGGCAACATGGTAGGCCCAACCTTTGTTTGATGCTAGATTATCATGCAGGCCTTCCGGTCAATTCTCTGCATATTGTTGGAGTGAAGGATCTGTGATATCTTGTCATCGCCGTACACTTAAGGGGTACTTCCATCCCAAAATGAAATTTTCGCGAGCAAATTTTAATGCTTCCCGCACAGGGTTTTTTTCTGCTAAATATGAAAATATCTTGTAACATCTCTAGTTGTTCTTTTTCACCCTAATTATTTGTCATAGGTCACGAACATTATATTAAACGCATTATTTCGACCTTGACCTACTTTATCATGGTCATTCGCCACTTTCCTTAAGCACAAATTTTGGTTGAGCGATCCTTCAGCTATTGGCCTATTAGAAATCACCTGACCTGGGGCTTTCAAGCCACAGTTCTGATTGGTCAATATCTTAGCTAAAGTCGCAGTTCTGCTTGTGAAAAGATGCAGATTGGGATTGAGCACGGGGTTATAAATAGAAGACCAGTCAAGGATATTCCCTAGGTAGCGCAGATTCTCTCGGATTCTCTCATTTTCTTGTACATTAAGAACATTTTGTCCATTTTTTCAGGCTTTGATGCTGTACCATGGCGACCAAAAGCTCTGGGCGAGGGCTACATCTCCAGGTGCTGCTATTTATGGTATCGTCATACTTCGTGATACTAGATGGCGCCGGTAAACATCAAGATCCCGAATTGTTCTGCAAAACTATACGGGAGGGCAGCATAGTCGTGACGAAGTGCACTGACCTGACTGACGATACACTATACACGGCTTTACGGCAGATCTCTTCGGACACAACCAATTTAACAATAGTCGACAGCGCCCTTTCGCGTCTTAGCACAAGTGGCTTCAACTTGACCAACTTAGCATCTGTCGCGTGGATTATGATTGGTCCTTGTGAAGTCGCCGCCATTGATGACGATGCATTTCTCGGCCTTCGAAATCTCATGTACATTTTCATCAATGGAAATCCATTTTATTACGCCCCTCACACGACCAAATGGACGGAGCAGCTGCCAATGTTAAAGGAATTCCACATAACTGGATCAAATATGAAAATACTGGAGGATACGTACTTCAATGGCGGAACGTATGAAGTTTTAGACTTGAGCTGGAATCACATTGAGTTCATTAAGGACGAAACCTTCAGCAAATCTGAGCTTATAAAACATTTAGATCTCTCGAACAACTGGCTTATGACAATTTCAGAAGGAAGTTTCTACGGCCTGAAGAATCTTAAATCTCTAGATATTTCAAACAACATGCAAATGTTCGATGCAATTTACGGTTCAGAGAAACCCTTTCGTTTTCTTGCCAAGTTAGAAAGTTTGAATGTTGCAAATACCTCACGGATTGGAAGGTTGCCCGACACAATCTTATACGGCATGCCGCAGCTTAAATATATCAATTTCAGCAATTTGAATATTCATGAATTCCCCGCCGAGGAGCTTCGCCTTGTGGCTGATAATGACCTCGTATTTCTAGACCTTTCTTTCAACAATATTGAACAAATCACATCAGAAAAGTTAAAGCCATTTTCGTCTTTACGTGAACTTTACCTTAGAGATTCGCACGTCCGTCTGATCGAAAAGGCAGTTGTATCAGACCTCCAACGCCTCACCCGTCTGGACCTTTCAGATAACCTGTACCTTGACATAAAACTGTTGGGCTTGTCCAGTTTGAAGAAGCTGGAGTATCTAAGCATTCGAGGGCTTTTCCTGGGTTCCATTGCGGACTCCTTTTTCGAAGGACTTGACGGGCTGAAAGAGGTCGATCTTTCAAACAACAATCTGACGCAAATTACTCCCGAGTGTTTGTACCCTGTTTCCTCTGCCGAAGTTATACTCAGCGACAACCCCTGGAATTGTAATTGCTTCATGCTCCCGCTAAAAGTGTGGATATTGACGCATAAGTTAGACTATAACATAACCTGTAGTTCTCCGCAGGACGTAAGAGGGCAACAGCTACAAAATCTGACGAACAAAACATTGTGCCGCGTCCCTTACATCAAAGATTGTTGCCACGTATCCGTCGAAGCATACGACGGAAATGACGTCACGGTTAAATGCGTCACGTGGGGCGATCCTCAGCCGAACGTCACTTGGCAGGTTTTAAATGGAAACCCCTTCCCTTCAAACCGCACTATCATGAGGGATTACAACCAAACTTTAGTACTAAAGGACTTGGGCATGGATAATTCTGGAAATTTTTCTTGTGTTGCCGCGAATGAAATAGGTGCAGCTACAAAGTATTTCGAGCTGATCGTACTGCAATCAGCGGTCTTGGAATATGCAGAGATTATCGCCATTGCATGTGTGGGTAGTATTGTTCTGTTTGCCTTGGTTTGGCTAGGCTGTTTCCTGATTTTTAAACAGAAATACTTTGTGTATAAACCGTATGTAGATGATGATTCGAACGAGGAGCGTGATTATCTCGTTCGGGGTATACAAGTCAGGGTTCAGGCTGACTAGATGTTGGTTTCACAGTTGGACTTGAGATTTTCGCACAGCCTGTCTTCATGCTAGCGGGTGACAGTTATTCATTGTTGCCACAACAGTTCTCAACAGCGTGCAAAAACAAAAACCATGATCCTTGTACAGTGTGCAAAAAATAAAAACCACGATCCTTGTAAAGAATTTATATTCAAAACTGTATTAGAGTGCAATGTTAAGCTCCATCATCATAAAATGTCTACAAAATACGATGAGAGTCTTTCATCAACATGAAACATTTGCAGGTCAGTCACAATTGTATGTTAATGGGCTGAACACGAGTTCAGCTGGGCAGTGCTTCTGAAAGGCGATCCCACGGCCACTCACTTGAAATGATGCGCAATCGTTTCGATCCGGGTAGGTGCCATCAGGCTTTCCTGCGCATGTGAATTTCGTACCTGAAAGGATTTAATGTCATTTCTAAAAGTGTGCAGTTTTGGACAGAATGGGACTTCTTCCTTTTTCAAATTTTAACAAAGAAAATGCCCTAAGTGAGTTGACTGGCCTACTACACCGGTTGCTCTGTTGTACGAAATTCCCTTCTCCAAAAAGGTGGTACTTGATTAAGCAGTGTACGAAAGACTAGGAGTGACGGCTCAGTTTTAAGATGGGATGATTTTTGGTTACGTTTTCTATCTGTGTCAAATGGGAATTAAATTCCCACATAGCGCCTCATACACGTAACCATTAGACTCGCCACACATGTTGTGGGCGTTAGGATTCCCTACCTGGTTTCGGTGTTGGGCCTACTGGTCTTTTAGTAGGTGTGATTGGTCCAGTGGTCAGCTCGGGCCCACCGGTTTGTGGAAGCGGCTTAACGCTGAAGAATGGAAAAACACATTTTCTTCTCAGCGATACAGACATTTTTCATGAAATAAAACCTGTTCTGAATGAAAATTACCGATAATGTTTTAAAACTTTGTGTAATTTGTATTAGTCTAGGGGTTATGACGTTGAATGAATGAAGTCTTGAATCCAAAGAAACCTGCAGGAATCCCGCGTGTAGCCTATCCTATAAAAGAACCTGTGGATATCATTGCTTTGTTCCTTTGCCCAAATGTCGAGCCCCCAAAACCGACATTTTAGGCGCTCCGTAAACGTTAGACGCGCGACAAACGTATGGTACAGAGCATGCCTGTCGATTTTCGAACAAGAAAATATTAATTGAATTAAATCTGTTTATGCACAGTAACGATGAAGTTTGTATGAGTGAAACACACAACTTACGTACAAAAACCTTACAGTTAGCAATTTCTTCGCATCGTATGAAACATTTGATCTTTTCAGTTTATTCCGCGAAAATCCCTTTATTTTTGTCGACGTTCCCTCTTGGAATCCGGGCTACGCCTCTCTATCTATGTATCACATTTATACATTGCATAGCATATATTTTGATGACTGCACAACTGCGATCAACTTCAGAAAGTTTGCCCAGCCTTGTCTATGACTATGTATAGAATTCTACGAAGTCGATTATGCTACATGTACTTTTCCCCCTTGTCCGTCATCAAAGGCATTCAAGGGTGTTGGTCAACCATGACTATCTCCTTTGTCCCTCCACCATAAGGCCTAGTTTCCCCTTATGACATCACTATTTCGGACACTCAGCGCCCCAATTCTGGAAAGGTGTATACTAGGACTTCCTTGTTGATAATGCTACAAGTCGACCACGTGTGAAAAATATAAATGACTATACGCATGTATATAGTACTCTGTTTCCTCACGTATACCGTCTTTGGGCGCCATATTTAAGAGGCCCGAAGGGATGAATACCTCGCATACCTAATACAAAGGTTAGGCCTAGTGGATTGGACTGATTGGCTCAGATCGTGGCGCAGACTTATGACCAGAGACACCCAATACTTGCAGTCCACTACCATTGGTCGATGGGATTTTAAATTAATTAAATGGGTTGTATTACCAGACAATCGTGTTTGGGCTTTAGTCATGGCGTGACCGAGGCGGAGCAAATGAACAATGCCCATTCATCACGTGGGGAAAGAAAAACCGCCTCGCATGTTGTGAACCCTATTGCGTACCCCACCTAATGTATGGACACTGTTATTTTGTATTAGCGGTATAGGAAGATGAAATACGTGAAGAAACAGAGTATATGGAGAGTACAGTATACACATGCGTCTGTGTACAGAACAGCAGTGTTGAAATCATTAAAAAATTACTTAATTTCTAATGATGAACGAACGGAGTACTTTGTCACTGATTTGGGAATAGCTTTACGCGCAATGAATGAGTAAATCAAGAAAAATGACTGGACGAACGCGTCTTGCAGAATGAGGTCAGAATATCATGGGCTTTGATCACACGAAAGCATTCAGTGCAAACGGGAAGTATCGAAAGCGAATATCATGTGAAGCGAATATCAAAGACTGGAATCCGCCATTACTGACGTCGGTGTTGCCAACAATTACCTTCTTTTGATCATATTTCTTTTATATCTCATTCACTAAGACGATTTCGGGCAAACATGAAAACAGTCTTTATCAAATCACTGAGTCAATCAGTACGACGATTTTAAAGGGAGAACTATTTTGGCCAAAAAACTCGGCCACTTGCGCGACCACCTCACAATCACGTGTCACAATTGCCATAGTCTGTAACGTTTTTCCCGCAGAGGGCATGTTCAAGGCATCAAACCTCTTGTATGAAGAAAACTCCTGTTGCAGTAATTTATCCAACCCTATGACCAAATTCGTTCTCAGCATTATGATTGGCTCATTCAAACCACTACATTTCTACATCCGCCAGCCAATATGTTACATAATCATCTTGTGACAAGAGTTATTGCAGTTATTTTTTATTTAAAACGGCAGCAATTTGGGTACTTTTTATTTTGTTGATATTGAGTACTTAGCTAAGCAGTAAACAGAGCAAGAAGAACCACTTGACATCACATGGTGCGTTTTGGCTATTCGACTGCTCTGGTCAAAACCCATTTGCCAGCAACATCAACATGATAGAGGGACGGCGTCCTCTCGCTTTAGTCGCGTGTAATCTCGCAGACCCTATAACGTTTAGGGTGGAAGACCACAACACGTTCTCCTTTAATCGGGCATTTAAAATTATCTTGAACTTTCCTTTTTCCCCTTTCATAAAATTTTGATTTACGTATTCAGTTCAATGGTTTAACATATTTATTATACAGTGTAGATATGATATACTATTTTGAACACAACGTGAAAGAAGGAAGTAGTTGGACAGATTGAGTGCATATATACATGTTTGCTAAACCTGTCAGTCTGATTCAAATATCGAAGAGGATCGGTGAAAGCCAGACTTGTTTGGAAAGGATGATATCGGGAAAGAAGTGGCGAGATTTTCAGCAATTTTGTTAAGGTAGGTATGAATAAGACTGAACAACCTCCCTATTTTCGCGTTAGTCCATGAATTTAGGTAAAAAAATATCGCCAAATTCTTCGTTGAATGATGACTACATTTCTGATATCAAAAATACTTTTACCCTCTACTGTAGAATGTAACTATCAATACCCTAACGATTAATATTCGTGTTAGAAAAATATTATTATAAAGTGCAATGAAGTATTATTGGTGTGTAGTAGACCTTTCTGTTATAATTCACTCCTAGAAAAAAAAACCGAAATAGTGTTGTGATTCTTTTGAGATTGTGGAGTTTTTTAAGGAAGTAAGTTGATGGTAAATATAGGTTTGATGATATTCATGATTAAAATCATTTTCAAAAAGCATGATGGCCTCTGGAAGACCAGTAATCCTTTTGGCTGAAAAGCCGCGGGTAACCCATTTGATGAAGCAGATGATACGTGGCATACATGGAGATATCATAATTATATTGGTCGTCACACAACAGCGGCGATGTGCAACAAAATATAATCCCGCTACGGTTTTACCTACATTTCTAAAATCTCACTTTGAAATGCATCTCTATCGTTTAAAGGGTCGTTTGAGTAACCTTATTTCCTCGTCGTTTTATAGGTGACATCATGAGTAAGAACACCATTCGCAAGGAGCTAGAGTGTTCCATCTGCAAAGATCTGCTGAGGGAACCCAAGGTTGTTGGACCTTGCCTCCACACGTTTTGCAGGGAGTGTATACTACAGCTGGTCGAGTGCGGTGACGACCCATGTACCCAGTTCAGGTGCCCGATATGCCGCGCAGAATGCTGCCTGCCGAGGGAAGGAGTCAGTGGACTGAAGACCAATTTCACCCTTGCCAACCTTGTCGAGATTTTCCGGGGTGACAGGGAGCCGACGACGTCTGAAATCTCAGAGGCGGATCCCAATGCAGTGCAGGAACCCACCGTACCGTGCACCATGTGCAGTGTCACTGGTAGAAAACTTCAGGCTACTTGTATGTGCGAGACGTGCAAGTATATCACCATGTGTGACATTTGTAAGCGGCAGCACGAGACAGCTACAGCCACTGCGGAACACGTCCTTGTCGAGTTGTGTGCACGACACGGGAAACCAGAGGACTTGTATTGCATGGTTTGTAAGAGCTGCGTTTGCCAAGTTTGCGCAGCGATCGAGCACGGATCGCAGGCGAATGGGTCTCACAACGTCAAGGATATTAAACCAATCATCAAGGAATCCTTGAAGAACTTGGGTACCATGCTAGACTTCGCAGAGAAGAAGATGTTGGAATCTTTGAGAGCCAGCAGGGAGACTATCGGCGAGTTTAACCGCAAATTCCATAACCGACAGGAAGCTCTGAAGTCTGCAGTCGTTGCTCAGAGTAACGTTCTCGCCGCCCCGGACCTACTGGAGCGGGAAAAACTTGCCGGAGAGAGAACGGTGCTACTCGAAATGTTAAAGGCATTGGATTTGAAAGGTGCTCGCCTTGATCGAAATGATGCTGACAGGCAGGAAAAGACCATCTGTCTGTTGGACCAGATTGATTCAATTTCTGACGAAAAGACTTCGAAAGCACAATCTAGCATAGACAATTCCAACACGTTTGAAAATGAGCTGTGCACAGCCATTCGTATGGGTCAAAGGTTGAAGTCCGCAAAGATGATTGGTTCAAACCGCAATCGTAACCTCATCAAAACTGCAGGCCTGCTTCGTGATATGACGGTACGGCTTAAGAAAGATATGGATACGACGTCGTACGAAAGGGAACTGTCCCGGATGCCGGCCTACTCACATTCCTCAGATGACCTTGGGAGTTTGATCACGTTTTACGCGAGAAAGATTTTCGATTTCGACGTTGGTGCAGCACCGCGATACGACGGGGACATTCTTACTGTGACTGTGACAAAAGAGGGAATTTTCGCGGCTCTTTGCAAAAACGAAACAGAGCAGAAAGTCTTAATATGGACAAAAGATGTCCCAACTGTCCATCGAGTGATTGAAAAGTCAATGTGTCAATTCATCGACCGATTGGTAAGCATGGCATCATCACCAGATAACAAGATTGTACTGTTACGGAAAAAGGCGCCCCAGTTGGTCGTCGTGTCGCCATCTCTCGGCACGATTAAGACTCTCAAGGTTCACGGACTCAAAGATCCGGGATCCATTGCTGTGGGCTTGGATGGTCTCTTCCTTGTCATCGAAGACGTCTGGCCCGCAAGCATATTCGTTATCAACGAAAAGGGAGAAATAATCCACACACTGCCGACGAAACGAGTCCCGAACCCCCGAATCTGCGGGCATTACGTGATCTTCACCTGCGATTGGCGCAGGCTGTTCCCGTACTCGGTGAAAGGCGCAGGACTCACCATCATCACCAAACAAGGCGAGTTTGAGCACAAGATCCCAGACTTCAACGTCATCGACCTCACCCTCGGCAACGATTCGGACATGTTCGTCATTGGCATGACGGGTTGTGCGGAACTTAAACTCTACAGGCTTAAGAAGGTCTTGGAGGCTGAGGACACTCCACTCACCTATGACGAGTTCATTTTGACTGATAAAAACGGATTGAAGCGAGGGCCTGGGTTAAAGGCAAAGTCTCCAATAAGTTTGGATGTCTGTGGACCACATATGATCATCGCCTACAAGGATTTGAATGACCAGTCTTGTGCAGTTTATTATAACTTGGCCACAGTAGAGAACCAGATGCTCCCAGCATCAGGAGCATCAGGATCGTCCCGGTAACAAACTCGTCTATAAAACCGGCATCATGATCAGAGCTTGTGGGCAAGAGCGTTCGCAGATCATCGAGTACACAATGATGCACAATCTGGCATTCTCTGAAATTTCGTCCCAAATACTCGGCTACGCCTCGGATTTTGGTCTACTCGAACGGTCTTCAACTTGGTGGTCTAGAATGTCTGCTTGTATTAACAATATTTTGTTCTGGTGGTCGTATATCTTGTCAGAACACCAATTGCCGGCTGACTCATGTTTTAGTTTATCAAATTAAACATTTTATCAGGTCTCTTATTGGCCGCTGGTATTTTCTAGGCAATGTTACAACATATCCTTTGTCATGAATGTTTCTCGGCCAAATGGTACATTTAGGCAGGTAGCTATGTTAGCTTCATGATTTCGGCATGGCATTGATATCCCTAACAAGTTGTGTATCTTGGCATAATGACGATAAGGTATTTATTGACTAGATTTTTACTGCGACTCAGAATAGAGCAACTATTAGAAATTTAGGCATAATTTGTATCCCTTGATCCTCATAAACGTATTTTGATACATCTAACCTGGTATTGGACATGGCTACATTTAACCTGCTCGTGGACATAACATTTTATGTCCACTTTCAGGTTCACAACACTGATACTCTACCTACGGATATAAAAATCAGTTTCACGTTTATAGATTTTCTACAATCTCGTGTAGGCATAATTCATAGGTGCATTTAAACTATCTAACTTTCAATAGCTATGGCTGGTGAACTTCCCAGATCGAATGCAAATTTGGGGGCCAACGCGGTAGAAAAATGTTGGAATTCATGGATGCGAAAATGACTTCTTACGGATGCGGATGGAGTTACAGTCATATTCTCGTACTGGGGATTTTACACGCATTGATCTCAAACTGGACTATTTTCGTGCTGATTGGTGTAATAGAGGTGCGTGACCTTCATTTGACACAAACAATTCATGTACACATCTGCACTACTTACCACTCGCCAGTGCTTCCTTTACCGTCTCAATTGCTTCGACATAATTTTCATACTGAAAATGAGGAACAAATACAATTTCTAGCGTAACGCTCTAGAAAATTCTTCCATATTGGATAATACCAGAGGTAGTATAACAATATGCAATATCCCCTTTAAATCCGCACGTGTCTACAGGTAAACAAAAAGTGACGTCACACTGCGCATGCTCACTTGGCACCGCCTCTATAACCTCACATCCACCAACCCTTCAATCATCCTTCTTTCCTGTCGACACGCTCCTGCACGGACGTGTTTTAATCTGTAGTCTACAGTATTTTAATAGTTAAGAAGTTTTTTTGCGTTTTATATGTGGTTTTGGGAAGTTTTCTTGAGCTTTTGACCGGTTTAGATCAGCACCCGCCTTGAGGCTGTCGGGGTACTTCGGTTTAGTACCGTCTACAAATCGATCAGTGTCACGTCGTTGATCTTGGTTTCGCCTCAGCTAGACAGCCAGCCCGCCGGGAAGCCCGTTGAACCACTTTCAGGTATTGTTTTTCTTTTTTGTGCTTGCTAGTTCTGCTTCTTTAGGTAGTCTTTACGGCAACCAAAGCTGCAGGTTCTGAGGGCTATAGCTCAGCTTCGACGCTGGTGCATGGTGCTTCGTTTTGCAAGCTTGCTGTTTTCACGTGCATTTTGCGTGTATTACATGCTATACACTCTACGGCAGTGTTCTGCATACGCAGCATCTGTTAGAATGGTTAGGAATTCTACTGGTAAGGGTACCACTGCAGGCTCTCAACAGAAGAGTAGGCAGGGTTCTTCCTCCACCACTTCTACTGCTGGTAGGGCCTCAAATTCTAGAGTATCCGCCAGTTGTCAGAGTCAATCTGATAAGCCAGGTGTCGGGTCCTCGGGGAAGGAACAGTCGCTCTCTAAGGCTTCAGGAAGTAGTGCTACGAGCAATTTTCTTTCTGGTCGGGATAAGTTGGATTTTCTGCCGCCATTGCTGTCAGAAGATCCTAAGGTTACGGAGCCCCCCCCCCCAGTTACCTCTTGGTCCTCCCCTGTCTCGGGTCTGGGAGTCTCGCCTCGTACCCGTAGGTCTCCTTCCTTGTCGCCCACGAGGCAAATGTCCCGCTCTCGCGCTCGCTCAAGGTCACGTAGGAGGTCCAGGAAGCTTTCCTCGGACACTGTTTCATCTAGTTCAGATGATGAGTGGAGATCTCGTCGCAGGCGCCAGAGACGTAGTCATTCTCCAGCACCGGGCATTAACCAGTTCACCAAGATGATGGGGTCATTTTTGGCCATGGTAAAGCCACTGATGTCAGCTGGTCGGGCGTCACAATCGCCCCAGGCTGCTCTGGGAGCCCCGGCTACCCAACCTCCTCAGGCTGAGGTCCCATCCACAGTCTTTAGGTCGGAATCACCAGACCCAGAAGGGGATGGTGACTTTTTTTACCTCCACGCTCCCAGCCATACTGGATTTTCAGTAGCCGGGGATGGGATGGATTTAGATGTCTCTTCCAACCATCCCTCCAACCCAGAGGAGGATGGGAGTCCCAAGCTTGATTCTGAGTTTAATGCAGCCAAGAAGTGGCTGGTAAATCAGCCTATTGTACAGAAGGAAGGCGTGCCTCCTTCTCTGTTTGGGGAGGTGGTGCCTACCCTGCAGAAATTCACAGCTCAACACAATAAGTTGCAGGCTGTTGCACAATCCAGTAGGTCACAGCCTAGGTTTCAGTCCTCCTCGAATTCTGTCTCTGGGAGGTCTCAGCCTTATCATACGAGTTCGTCTCAGTCTTTCACTGCGACGCCTACTCTAGCTCCTAGGGGGCGTGGGCGCGGTAGCTCTCGTCCAGCTAGGGCTGGCAACAATAACTGCTTTAGGGGTGGCAGGGGTGGCAGGACACAGATGCTGCCTCCACCAAAGCAGCGTCCCTGATATCAGGGGACCCTCCCTGCTCCCACTCGGTTCGGGTTTTCCAGTGGAGGCCAGACTGGCGCAGTTTGCGGGCATGTGGGCTCGAATAGGCTCCGACCAGTGGGTCATGGATGTGGTAACTCACGGTTTAAGGCTGAATTTCCAATCCTTACCCCCCCCCCCCTTAACAAGGCACCCTCGTCCCATTGCCTTACCAAGGGATTTTCCCAAGAGACGGGTCTTGCTAGGAGAAGTAGACTTGATGTTAGCCAAGAAAGCCATAGAGATCGTCCCCGCCTCAGGTTTGGAGGCAGGGTTTTACTTTCATATGTTCGTAACTCCAAAAAAGTCGGGGGGCCTCCGGCCTGTGATAGATCTAAAAGCGTTAAATCAACACCTTTCGGTGCCCCATTTCAAGATGGAGTCCGTCCATTTGATAAGGGCACAGCTGAACAATGGGGAATATGTGGTGTCCCTAGACATGAAAGATGCATATTACCACGTGCCAGTGCATCCTCAGTTCCGCAAATACCTAATGTTTTGGATAGGGGACACCATTTTTCGCTTCCGAGCAATGTGCTTCGGTCTGGCGACTGCTCCCTTCATTTTCACAAAGGTGTTGAGAGCGATGGCGATTTATCTCAGGAGGCTGGCATTTCTAATCCATCTCTATCTGGACGACTGGCTCCTCAGGAACAAGTGTCCAGCAACCCTGTGTTGTCAGCTTCAGCTTCTCCTCAAGCTAGCCGACGCTCTAGGTATTCTGATCAATTTCGAGAAGTCACATTTGACTACCAGACAGGTTTTCGAACATCTAGGGGTCCTGTTCGACTTGATTCAAGGACTAGTTTTCCCAACGGAACAGTCAGTTCAGAAGGTCCGCTTGTGGGTCGTATATCTGAAGAGGTACAGGAAGGTCACGGTGAAGAGCTTCTTCTCGTTCCTGGGGCTCCTCAACTTCATGGCAGATTTCATCCCACTGGGGAGGCTTCATCTACGCCCACTGCAGTTTTATCTCAAGTGCTTTTTCAAAGCCCATGAAGATCACATAGAAAAAGAGGTGCCGCTGCAGCCCATATTTTTCCAGTATCTTCTGTGGTGGGAGTCCGAGGACAATCTGATGGCCGGGGATCCGTTGCATCCTCCCGAGCCAGTCGTGACCCTTATTACCGATGCCAGTCTATCGGGTTGGGGTGCCCACTTAGGCACTCAGACGGTGTCCGGTCAGTGGTCAGAGCAGGAAGCCAGCCTTCACATCAATCTCCTGGAGCTGAAGGCGGTCCTGTTAGCAATCAAGGCTTTGTTGAATCAGATTCGAGGCAAATGCATCAGAATTTTTTCGGACAACACCACTGTGGTGTCCTACATTCGTCGACAAGGGGGCACCCAGTCGTTGAGTCTCTACCTGCTCACCAGGGAGCTTTTTCTTTTCTGTCAGGAACAGGGGATCTTTCTCAGAGTAGCCTTTATACCAGGCAAGAGAAACGTTCTGGCCGACAGTCTCAGTCGACAGAATCGTGTCTTGGAGACCGAGTGGACGCTGGCGAAATCAGTCTTCAGTCAGATCTTTGCTCTGTTCCGTTTTCTGCAAGTAGACCTGTTTGCGACTTACAAGAACAATCAGCTACCTCTGTATGTCAGCCCCTTCCCAGACGATCAAGCATGGGCGGTCGATGCCATGTCTCTTTCTTGGGACAACCTGATGGCTTACGCGTTTCCGCCGAGAATTCTGATTCGCGACATTCTCAGGAAAGTCAACAAATCCGACTTGATAATAATCCTGATTGCACCAGCTTGGCCGGCGCAGTCTAGGTTTCCAGCTCTCCTTCAGCTGCTGGTGGAGTTTCCACTAACGTTACCTCCTCACCGTCGGTTACTCAGACAACCGGGGTCGGTCGTGTTTCACTCCCAGCCCCAGTCCCAGGCTCTTCATGCCTGGTCTTTATCGAGAATTCCTTGGTACAGAGAGGGTTTTCTCAGAAGGTTGCGGCTAGGGCAGTTAGACCTCAGAGGAAGTCTTCTCTGTCCGTCTACGAGAGCCATTTCGGTACATTCTCGGCTTGGCTCTCTTCATGGGACGAGCCTCTACAGTCGGTCTCTATTTCATTGATTGCTGATTATTTTGTATATATGTTTGAAGAGTTGGGCAGATTGCCAGCAACTATTGCAAACCACCGGTCAGCGTTATCGGCTGCTCTGGGGTTTATTGATGGTTATTCGGTGGGAAGTCACCCCGTTTTAACCGCGCTTCTTCAGAATTTTTCAGTTGAAAGGCGTCAATTGAGGAATAGAGTCCCAGAGTGGGATCTTTTAAAGGTGTTATCAATGCTCACGAAAGCTCCATTCGAGCCTGTTGAGTTTGATACTGTCCAGCAAAGAGTTTTTGCGACATGGAAAACTGTATTCTGCTTGCCTTGGCTTGTACAAAGCGGGCAGGCGAGCTTTATACTATTTCGCGAGATAAGCGAGACTTAATTTTTTCGGATGATGGGGTGCATCTTCGGACTGTCCCTGGGTTTTTAGCTAAGACCCAGGCGGCAAACACGGATTCGAAACCATTTTTCGTTCCAAGACATGATCGGTTCTCAGGTCGAGACAGCTCAGATAGGTTGCTCTGTCCTGCGAGGATGCTTAAGTTTTATCTTTCATGTACAAATGGGTGGGCCAGTGGCTCCCGTTTGTTTGTTAAATGTCGGGGGGAAGGGTCTGTGTGTACCAGAACTATCTCTTCCTGGCTTAAAAAGGTGATCAAGTTGGCCTATGCGGGCAATGTCTCAGCCGGGGGCCACGAGGTGCGTAGGATGTCGGCATCTTGGGCTTTCGCGGCGGGTCTGGCAGTGGAGGACATTCTGCTGGCAGGTTCTTGGGCCAGGCAGACTACATTCACGTCTCATTACCTAGTGGATGTTCAAACACAGGTTGACGGATCCAGCAGACTGCATCCGACCGTAGCAGGAAGGAGAACTCGCTAATCTTTTGGTGAACAGCCTTTTAAAATTTTCCCTCCTGGGTCAGAAAGAACTCCTCACACTCCTGCCTTCGTTTTGTTTTGGTTGGTGGTTTGGGTATAAAATCCCACCTTCCGCTGACAAGTCTGGCATATTGTTATACTATCTCTGGTATTATCCAATATGGTAGAATTTTCTAGAGCGTTACGCTAGAAATTTAAGCCCTTCGTAGTAAGGGCTCTATTTCTAAGCTAACGCCTAGAAATTCTACGACTTTATCCACCCGTCCTCCCCACATTTTATCCTGTTGGGGATCGGTCTCCATGAAAGAAGGATGATTGAAGGGCTGGTGAGTGTGAGGTTATAGAGGCGGTGCCAAGTGAGCATGCGCAGTGTGACGTCACTTTTTGTTTACCTGTAGACATGTGCGGATTTAAAGGGGATATTGCATATTGTCATACTACCTCTGGTTTTATCCAATATGGTAGAATTTTCTAGGCGTTAGCTTAGAAATAGAGCCCGTACTACGAAGGGCTTAATTTTCATCTCTTTAAAGCGAAATATTTCTATGAAAAAAGAAGGAAAATTCTGTATGTGTACATTTTCGCTTAATTTAATCTCCATAAAGGGTTTTTATAGGCAGCAGCCAAGCAGGCAAGATTAAGTTACGTGAATTCGCCAATAGGGGTCTTTCCTTTCTCACAGCATATCGAATACACATTATAGCAGGAACAAATTCATCGTTAAACAAAACAAAACTAAGTCACATAACTGTTCAAATTAGTCGCATAAAAACCACAATTTGACCACATATCTCTGCCTATAGTTTTGGGGCAATGTGGCCGTTACCTATGAATAGACTATGAAATGTGGGTAACAGGTAAACAAAGTCGTTTAGACCGCCATAGGTGTTCTACTTACCCGATGATAAGTGCTTGCCAAATTCTTTAATGTCTTCCTCTTTGTAGCTACTCCTCCTTTCATACCCCGCTCGAAGCAGTCCAGCAGCCCCCTGAATCACAAGCTAGCTTCTTAGAACATATTCCTATCGTACGCCGACCTTCTTATCGAGAAGATCTCATTAAGTGTGAGCGGGTCCGTGTGTGTTCCATTGAGAGTTCCCGTAGCGATCTCCGTGATATTCAAAAGATATACGGCTTGCATTGAGATCAGTTGTAAAGTGACGAATTCAAAGTCTGTTGTGCGATGCCAATGGTCTGCCCTGTATATTAGAGTGTCCAGTGAGGCCTGAAATGCTGCAAATGATGTAGATTATGGGAAGGTTAATTTCCAATTGGGGTGGTGGTGGAAGAGGGGGCGTATGCTGGCTTACTGCTACACTGGAAACACTTTCCATCGTACAAATTGAATCATTGATGGGCTCATGGAAGGATCTATGGTGTTTATCACAATGATTGCCTAACCATAACCCCGCCATAACCACAGCCACGAAAAGGAGACACAATGTTTTAAGCCCTGCAAACAATACGATGCAGCAACCAAAGCGTTTTAGAATTCGACGCTTAGCTCGTGATGAACCGCATCGGGTGTTCGGGGTGAGCATTCTCAGCCGCGTTACCCTGAACGTCGATGTCAGCCACTTGACTGAGGGACTCCACTTTCTCCGACCAATCATTGATCATGCGTTTGATGACGTGGTAAATATTGATTGGGTGTTCCATGTATGTCTCCAGGGAATCGGGCTTGATCTTTGAGTGTTCTGCTCTTGTTTTCTCGATGAACCTGAAAAATTTAGATGCCAGACAATTGAAGAAAATGGACGGGTTTATCTCAGTTGTCACGTTCAATTAAAAGGTGCTACGCGCGACATGAAGAAAAAAAAGTCCGCTCTTAAGAAATGTCTCAAGAGCGCACTACATAAGTTCATTGTCACATTCAAGTGTGAGTCGACGAACAAACATACAAGTGAAAAGTGAAATGTGACTGGTGATATTTGACATGTGACACCGTGAGTTTTAGTGTTAACCCGGCCAAGGCACAGCGTGAATGCCTACACCATTGTTTGACTTCGTTATCGGGATGTCAAACAATGAGATAGGCGTTCGTGTTGGCGTATCGGGGATTTGCGAAAATTCCCTTCAAGAAGAGCCCCCGAAACGTCCACGTGAAAGCTTGTCCCATTGTTCGACTATGTTATCGGAAGGTCAAGCAATGAGATAGGCGCCTCACATTGGCGTTTCGGGGGATTTGCGGCAACTCCCTATTATCTCCGTTACTGGTTCTTGTGACCGGAAAATTAAGGGCATTCGTTCATGTTCATGTTATTTTCGTGAAGCTCAGGTCGATAGACCAACTTTACTTTACTTTCGGCCTGGCAAATGAAACTACACTAAACGAGGCCGATTCCCGTCCACTTGTGGGCCAGGCCAGACTAACTCGAGTTCAGTTACGGCCGCTTGGTTAACGCTGTACAAACTGACTTCTCACCCGGGCGCGTGGCTTGCAATTTAGTGAGTTTGGGAAAAAAGAGTGCCTCATTAGCCAAATCTGGATGACCCATACCATTTCATTGGGCCAGGTAACTAATGTTGGGGGAGGTGGTATTACACAATAATAAACAAGCTAGACAAACCCAGCAAATTCTTTCACTTTTCCTTCTGCAGCTGTCCTCTTATCAAACTTCTTCAGGCTTCCCAAGACCATTTTCGTGGTCTTGATTTCTTCCTTCAAGACCTCCTTCAATCGAAAATTGCCGAATAGACATTTCCACTTCCTAGTCGAATCATGTGCATACAGATCACAACTAGAAGTCCGCATAGCAGCCGTTTTAAAGCCATATTTCTAACCTTGGTCCGTATCACTTACTCACCCCTCTGGCGAAACTATTGTCTTCTCACGTAGTTATTTTGTCTCCTAAAAAACTTATAACTCAGAAGTCTTCCCTGACCCTCATTCAAACTCAACGAAGCACATTAGAATGCTAAGTCAGCACATAATCTTAGTCAATTCCTCTATGCAGTGAATCAGTTTAGATAGTTATTATTTCCAATGCACTCTCAACGACTATTAGTATCCATCCGAATATACTATGTGCAACGTTACTACGATAAAATAGTACCTTTAACAAAATACTTGTAAATGTCTGCACTAATCACAAAACATTATCAGCGTCATTTCTTGACGACGACGCTCTAAAGTATGTCATTAGATTGTGTATAGCAGTGACACGTAGTTGAAATCAACGCGTCACTTCGATCGTGATAACAGATTTTATCAATGACGGCATCTTATTCCTTTGTTACGATGTTGGGGCCAGATTTCGTAAAGACAATCGGTAACGGCCGCAGATGATGTGTATCGATACCAAATGTACAAGTCATTATACAGCATTATATACCGAGGCCTCTTAGCTACATTGCGGTTATTTATTTATTTGTTAGAGGTTCAGCTATCCTGACACCACATTCAGAATTCGAAAGATCACACAGCAAGTCATCAATAAACATAATGAAAAATATGGGTCAACGAGACTCCCCTGGCGGATGCCTTTGGTAATCACGAAAGTAGCCGTCTCCACTCCATGCAATCTCACATTTGCCTTCAATTTGGAGTACCAATTGTATAAAACTAACCGATGGCACAGTGGAATTCGTGGTAAAAGTTTATGAAATAGCCCTGCATGCCAGACTCGATCAAAACATTTTTCTGCATCGAGGCTGCAGGTAAAAACTGGACACCCTTTTGTATTAAAATATGTTGCGACATAAGGATTCCCTGAAACCAAATTGTGTATTGCCGCAATTGTCAACCTTAGGAATTAGTAAAAGTTCGAACATCTTGGAATAAGTGGTACTTATGGTAATTGGAGGATAGTTAGCACATAATGTTAGGGTTTAAATTAGGCTTTTTAAAAATAGGAACAATAGTGCCTATGCGCTTAGAGATAATTTCCCGAGTTTCATATAAAGTGACAGAGCAGTGCCCTAAGCAGTGTTCACTTTGCAAACTATTTTGAAGAGGCCACATTGAGGATCAACTTCTTTCACTAGCATCTTTCCCTTGCATTGCATTCCGCGAGGGGCACTGCATTACGAGCTGGTGCTAGAGCTTACCGGCAATAACATACGGTGTTGGGTACGACTCAGTGGAGTTACTGTAAAGTTTGCGATAAGCGGTCGTGGCGCGAAACCGGCAATACAGAAGATCTATGAATGTTCATGTTATGGGCCGGTATTTGAATGCACTGGAATAACCAGGCCGAGTGCGTAAAACTAGGGGTACTGGCTATTCACCTTTTGTAAATAAAAATCGATAAGGTAATGAAGTTAGTGTCACGTAATTTTAAAGGGAAAAATTTTAAAGCCCTACTGTATGTCATGCGACTCTTCGTGAAGTACATGTATTGTACCATGAATCTGAAGAAAGTAATCTGTGTTTTTTGCCTCCTGGCACACTTGGCCTTTTCTATGGAAAACGGAGGTGACGCTGTTGGTGATGCTGATCCTGAACCTGAGGATGATGATGAAGTTTTTGCCGCGGCACAATATCCTCGCCGCCATAGGTCATACTCAATTCAAGAAAAAAATCGTCTAATCGATGATTACCAAAATGAAAACATCAGGGTTCCTCGCGGCGTGACTGCGACAGAGTTTGCAAGAGCTCACAACATCCCTGCAACAACTATGCGCCGATGGCTTAACGAGGAAGATCTCCGAGATAGACATCGGGTAGCCACGACAAGGCAGAGCCACATGCAGAGACAAAGAGAGAGAGGGATTGGTGAGTGTTACCTTCGATTAAAATGCCAAAACTAGTCTCTCACAGAGGAGTGTGGTTATGTAAAATTTAGAATTCGGAAGCATTATTTTTTTTTGGAAAATTAGTACTCTTTATTCTTTCAGCGTATTGGCCCGAGGTGGACAGACACGTACGAGAGTGGGCAGAGACTAGGCGGTAGCAGGGAGTACCCGGTGAAGACTTGGTGGAGAAGGGACAACGGTTTTTCAATCAATAGTGGGCAGAGCTTCCAGCAGCGCGGCAGCAAGAGTACCGGGATAGTAGGCCTCAACTGGTTGAGTTCAGAGCAAGCAAAGGATGGCTGAGCGGATTTTTAACAAGAAATGGCTTTAGCTTCAGGAAGCAATGCAAAGGTTCGCAAACAATACCAGAAAACGCTGGGCAACTTGTGGCGAATTTTAGGGATGACGTAGCTCAGAATGTTGAGGAAAATGGAATCAACCTAGTCGTGAACATGGATGAAACTTTTGCACTTTGGGATATGGCACCCCAGTACACGTACGATGTCAAGGGCAGGAAGCAAATTGACGTGCGAACTTCTCGCGGCAATTCTAAATTAGGTTGCACCGTAACACTTGGAATTACGTTCGATGGCAGAAAAATGACAGCAAGTGTCATTTTTAAGGGTCTCGTCGCAGATGGCGACGAAATTCAAAATTTGAGGGAAAACGCTCCTGAAAATGTACAAGTTAGCGGATCTGAAACGGGCTGGGCGAGTTGGCAGACTATTCTTTCTTGGGTCAACGTATGCCTTCTTCCTTTTACAGGTGACGCCTTCCCATTTCTCTTGATATGGGACATGTTCCCCGCTCACCGAAATGCACAAATCCGCCAGGAAATTGAAGATGCCCCCGGTTTCATTGAGATGATACCGGGGAGGTGCACACCTTTAGTGCAACCACTGGACACGACGATTATCAGATCTTTCAAAAGTAATCTCCGCAAAAGGTGGAAAGCGTGGAAGATTGAGCATAACGATGAGCGAGGGAATTCCCCTCCCATAACAAGGGGTGAAGTGTTAAGTTTGATTGGCGAATCTTGGGCCCGGATAACCGCCGAGGCAATTCACACCGCCTGGCGAGCATGTGGCCTGCTTCAGGCTGATGAACCCGTCCCTGAACACGTAGACCAGGACATTGTACACTTTGATGACCATGATGACCATGATGACGAGGACAATGATCTGCATTTTCTCGACGACGAAGAGCTGTAGTACCCATTCTTTCGAATAAAGAGCGCCTTGTTATGAACTACTCGTTCGTTTCCATTGAACTTGTAGGCCTAGAGGTTCATGTCACAGTGTGCCTCATAGTGTACTAACCTGGAATGTAAACGGCCCTGAACATGTGTTATTATTGATTTTCCATATTGCCGGTGTGACAGCGGATATAGTCCCCCTGGAGTCATAGTCCGGTAGCATTGTATTTGATCAATTAAGCAGCATGATCTATTGTACCGCTAACCCTAACCAAAACATTTAGCAATGCGAGCTATTGTTACACGGACTATCAGCCCTAGGACTACTATCCCTTGCACACCGGTTTCGCGCCACGACCGCTTTAATCGCAAACTTTACAGTATTTTTACTTAATGTATGCACATTGGCTGAAAGCCGTTTGTAAAGCCACATTCTTTGAGGGGATTTCCGATTTTTTGTTAATCTATGTGTTCAACCTTTTCCTGATGACACAACTATACCGGTCGCCAGAACGATAGGAAAAAAACTACATGTATTCATTTCTGTTTCTACACATGGATTTCAATAAATTGAATTGAATTATATACTGTACGTATATTTGATAGGCAAGTTTTCCATTGTTTTATCGGTTTGGGCATCATCCACTGATTCGTGTGGCACTGACCGCAAACAATCCAGACATATCACATGGGAGGCCCTCAAATGTATATTTCTTACTGTCACAAGTCTCATTGTACCAACGTAAATTGGTCAGGCCAACTTCAGCAGATACGCTTTCGATTATCTCGTTGCTTAATGGAAAGGCTTTGAACCTCTTGTTACCGACAGAGTAGAAGGTTTGACCCTGAACCCCGGCCAAGAATAATATTCCCCCCGGCTTGAGAAGTGAGGTCACGTGTTTAACAGCACTCCTAAATGATGATTTGTCAGAACACGCCGACTCCAAACAGAGGCTGGATGTGATGACGTCGAAGGGTTCCAAGGTCAACGGAGCTGATGGGTTCTCTTGGTGAATATCACATGGTACGACCCGTTTGATTGCTTGCCGGATGTGGTCTTGTCTGAGTTTCCATTCATCGCTGAAACGAGACAACGTTTCGGTAAGGTCGACAACAGGCCAAGGTTTTTCAAGCGGTTTCCAAGAATCGAGTGGTGTAAAGAATTGATACCGAACTGGAGTTATTGGTCGTCTCGCCAAACACCGCAAGGGTGGCGCTACATGTAAAATGGAGGTCAAACCGAGGCGCCTGGAATTTACAGCAAATGAATTCATACATATCACAGTACATACTTTTTCCCTTCTAGTTTGCACACATATTCAAAGTATCGTTGCCAGTTGTGGGCATCAGGGTCACCATTCACCCATTTTATGATTTCATCCAGATTTTGAGTTGAATAATCTGAGCAGACGATCTCTGAACATCGACTTCCAGCGGAAATGACAGAATAGATACTCGGGCCAGACCCTACATCAAGGAGTCTGCTACCATCACGAATTTCTGCCGCAGCTGAAGAAAAATACACATAAATATTTCATCAATAATGCTCGTAATCATCATCGTCATTGTCGTCGTCGTCGTCATGCTATCAGGAAAGGCGTGCTGACTAACATCCTTTTTGTGGTCATTGGTATTAAAGGGGGGTCGGGTATGGGAACGACCCATTGATCATTTCAGAATTTGACCGTGAACCCCAACCCCCCCCCCCCCTCCCCAAGGCTGAAAGACTAAGGCCACTAAAATTACTCAATCGTTTGAAAACGGACATCCCATGGGCAAAACTACCTGGACACCTCTAAAAATCATGGCTACATGATGGCCGCCACACCTGGCATATTTGAAATTTTGAAGTTTTTTTAAATCAAGATGGAACTTCATCCACATGTTTGCCATAAAAACAACAACATATTAGAAGAGACTGGTTCTTACCTGTGAGCTCATGGAGCATCTCTAACAACTTGTTGATGAATCGGCTTTCCTCCCTGAAAAAATTCTCCAAATAGATTTTGGGGTCGAAATCTGTTTTGTAGTCGTCTCCAGATAATGTTGCCGTCTCAAGTGATTCGGAAGCTGGATCGTTAGCCATGATAAGAAGCAAAGGTGCAAAATGCCTAAGGGCGCAGTACTGTATGCAGCTAAACTGGTCAACGTGATCTGTTAACACTAACGTGGCACCAGGTGGTAAAATGTATAATTATATGACCTTGGGGGTCGTGAAGCCTACACATTACGTATTCCATTTAGGTTTAAATATTAACTATTTCAAATAATTTGATGCCATTTGTATACGAAATTGAAATTAGTTTATTGTAATACCTAATGGCATTTCTAGTGGAGGTTATATTAATATGCCAACGTTGATATTTGATATTTTAGTATGTAGCGTACGAACGCTACATACTAAAATATCAATAGAATAAAGAATACCGGTTACACCTTGGAGTAAACAGAAGAGAAGACGGGATATGACCTGCATTGGCTGTGGGGCCATATCAGGAAGGGGAACATGAATTTCATGACTGGATCCCAACTATTGGACATTCAGCATCACAGGCTGCAGTAGAATAAGCGGAAACTTGGATTTACCTTAGAAATTACCAACGTCCCTGATAATGCGTCCATTGCCTAGGGTAGTCGAAGAGAAAAAGCCACGTTCCCTAGTTAGTGGGCCAAATGTTACCGTTACCCCTCGGGAGTCAAACAAGTCAGGTCACCGAAAAGGACCAATCATAAAATGCCAACATTGGATGATAAGCTGGTGATAAAAAAACTTATGTTGCCATTTCATGGGGTATTGGTATGTTTGCTAACCTTGACGGCCACCAGGTTGGCTCTAGTAAATATATAACCACAAGTCTGATCTAAAATCGTATGTATCTGGGCATAGAAGGGTAAAGTTCAAATATAGAATAAACAGTGTTTCTGGACACTGTTACAATACCACAATGACAGCTATCAGCCGACAATTTGACGGCTCACCTTTAGGTTTTCCATTGTTTTATCGGTTTGCGCATCATCCACCGATTCGCATAGCAACCAAAAAATCTTTTGAGAGGCCCTCAAAGGTATATATGTACTTCTTAATGTCACTAGTCTAATTGTACCAACTTAAATTGGTCAGGCCAATTTCAGCAAGTGCACTCCCGATTATCTCGTTGCTTAATGGAAAGGCTTTCAACCTCTGTTATTGCGCGAAATTACGTCATGTAAATGCTGTTTAAAGACGATTTGTGATGCCCTTCCAACGAAGTTACTCGTTGGCCGAGGCGGTTACACTGCCATCAGTGATTCTTTTACCCGATGTCGAAAGGATTCGAATCCATCCTGGGCCGCACTCTATTTTCATTTTGAAATAAATCGAATGTGATGTTACGTCCCCCCCCCCCCAAAACAGCTTTTTAGTTATAGACTCCTCAATTCTCTGGTTCCAAACTTCATCCGTGTCTATTCTTATCATTTTCAAGGGCTATTGGTAGAGTTTGTCACCAAGTGCTGATATCTTGGAAGACCCAACAGGAAATCGTTCAGTCAGATCTTCCAGAGACACCAAGCCTTTGGTGATGTTGGCGGCCTTTCCGAGAGGCGTAGATCTTGACCTGCAGTGTGCCGATATAAGGCCACATAGGGTCACGTCCAGGTAGATGAAAATTCGTAGAAAATCGAATAATCGATGAGTCAGTAAATTGTATGAATAAGTATAAGTATTTTCAAAAATAGATAATCTGTTTTTAGTATTTTCATGAGAAACTTTGGTGAAGGTACAAGCTGAAAATAATGGACCGTGTACTCAGAACTTACATTCCTGACAAAGATTCAAAGTTTTCTGCACTTTTTGCCAAACTGAAATCGACATCTTGGGCGGAGTACTTACGTGGCCTGGAGAATAATGACACTGCTTGCCACCATGCGCCGCCACTTGTGTTATCACACTAATGCTGATCTGATAATGATTTTCACGAATGTTACGAGGCAGTTTTGGACATTGCTTTTGAAATTTTAGAAAATCCTATGGTTCTGGGTCGTGTCAGATTCCGCACTAAATATATTCCTCGTACAAGCGTGAACTATTTCGAGGTACTGTGGGATGTGAGAGACCCCTATTGGGGACTTTGTGTAACTTTATCTGCCTGCCTATCTGCTGCTTAAATTTTCCCTTTATTGCATTCGGCCAGATATTTTTGGGGAAAACATACTCCTTTGTATATCACCTCGTCTGGTATGTCATTATGCGCATTTCGCACAGGAAACTTATCTTGCACTATTAGTCAATAGTGGAAAAAACCGCAATGAATAACAGGCTATATGTAGGCCCTACGTGTACCGTATGTAGCGTACACACTATATTAATTCACGGTTTTTGACTATAACTATTTCGACTATTACTGTTGTATTGTTTTGATAATGATTCTGGCCGAAAAATTTCAGAAAGTTACCCCCTCCCCTATCTCCAAGATCAAAAGATAGCAGCGCCCCTGAAATAGGTTTAAAAAGGTATGAAAAAAGTCAAAGAGGCGATATTAATACAGGCTATCTAGCCTGCATTTGCTTCGCCCAACGGTGATAAAAAACCTCAGCCGAAAGCGGAAGCCCGATGAACACATTGAACAGGTTCCATGCGATCATTTTAGTCTACCAGTGTATAAAAGTGTAAAAACACCCTGTTTACAATGTTTCATTGGATGATGTATTAGCCTCGTTTTGACAATGGAGGATTTTGTGAAATAATCATCACTTCATCAGTTAATTTACGAGACTGCGGGTTACTGCTGGTAGCATTATAAACATGTACTTCTTACCAGGCCCTGGAGAATCACTGTCTCAAGGCTACACAACTAAACCTCAGTGAATGAATTCAGGCCACAGTCCAAAAGGGGATTCTAATTGTTTTGAGGTACGGAGCAGTTTTTGAGTTTCAAACGAATGTTGTATCCTAATGCAGCCCTCGTCTTGCTATCATTAGCATGGGCCTTGTGTCGAGAGGCAATGTAATGTTCTCGCAGTTTAGTTTGGATAGAGGTGCCCTTATCAAAGCTATTTCAGCGTTTGATCGAAAAAAGTTTGGCGTCCGCGAGAAATCAAAGCATACATGTACACACCAATTCGTTCAAACGCTGAAAAAAGAAATGCAATCACTTCGAAAACCTAAACATATCTCCTTGGGTGCAGCCTTGTTGTGCAGGAATGGAAGGTCTATGTAGTGTACTTTGGGCTAATGCAATGCGTGTGTATTGCAAAACCTACTTCTGATACGTTGCTCATGATACCACAATGACAGCTATCGGCCGACAATTTGACGGCTCACCTTACTGAATTTGCCTTCAAACAAAAAATGAATAGCAGTCCAAAAGGAGGGTATACTTCAATCACCAATCTGAATTTAATACAACAAACGCTAGAACCACAAATGAAAAAAAGTTTGAAAACCATGCATAGCCTCTTTACATTGAGGAGCTGTTAGCTGGATGTCCATCTACACTGTTCGATCCATATACGAGGACCATGTTTATAGCTGGTAGCTGAACTTCAGTGTGAGGTTCACGGTTCGCGCATCATCCACTGATTCGTGTGGCACTGACCGCAAACAATCCAGAAAAATCATTTGAGCGACCCTCGATGGCATTTTCCTTAATGTCACTAGTCTCATTGTACCATTGTAAATTGGTCAGGCCTACTTTGGCAAATGCACTTTCTATTATCTCGTTGCTCAATGGAAAGGTGTTGAACTTCTTCTTACCGACATAGTAGAACGTTTCACCCTGAACCCCGGCCATGAATAATTTTCCCCCCGGCTTGAGAAGTGAGGTCACGTGTTTAACAGCACTCCTATATGCTGATTCGTCACAACACGCTGCCTCCAAACAGAGGCTGGATGTGATCACGTCGAAGGGTTCCAAGACCAACGGAGCCAATGGGTTCTCTTGGTGAACATCACATGGTACGACCCGTTTGATTGCTTGCCGGATGTGGTCTTGTCTTAGTTTCCATTCATCGCTGAAACGAGACAACGTTTCGGTAAGGTCGACAACAGGCCATGGTTTTTCAAGCGGTTTCTAAGAGTCGAGTGATGTAAAGAATTGATACCGAACTGGAGTTATTGGTTGTCTCACCAAACACCGCAAGGTTGGCGTTACATGTAAAATGGAGACCAAAACCGAGGCGCCTAGAATTTACAGCAAATGAATTCAAACATATTACAGTACATACCTTTTCCCTTCTAGTTTGCACACATATTCAAAGTATCGTTGCCAGTTGTGGGCATCATGGTCACTATTCACCCATTTTAGGATTTCATCCAAACTTTGCGTTGCATAATCCGAGCAGATGATATCTGAACATCGACTTCCAGCGGAAATGACAGAATAGATACTCGGGCCAGACCCTACATCAAGGAGTCTGCTACCATCACGAATTTCTCCCGCAGCTGAAGAAAAATACACATATATATTTCATCAATAATGTTCGTCATCATCGTCATGGAACCCGCCGATGAACTCCATCAAAACTTTAGGTGACATCAAGTTAAGATCATTCATTAATCCACACCTTATCCGATGGTTTATATTGCCATTTTGCAATCGTCACTTCGCTTAATTGCCCTTTTCGCCTATTGCCTAATTGAACACATGTACCAGGTGCCAGACATGTTCTGCGAAACGAGAAAACTACGAAGTTGTTTTTTTAACGAAAGCTTTGACGGTGTGAAGGTCAGCATACAAGAGACAAACGATAAAATTAGGTTAATGCGCAGGCGAAAGGAGGAAGTAAAGACTGAAAGTCGCTTGATGACAATGATTGATGAAACTGCTGTCGAAAACTGGTGACGAAAAGGCTGAAGGTGGGATACAAGAATTCTTTCGTAAGGAATTGGGAGTAGGGTACATGAAGTAAACATCGACGTGGCGCACATGCAGGTACTGAATGCGGTGGCATGGTGGATCCCGGCCTATTGTGGTGTGTTTTGCTCCAGAAAAGACACATACAAAGTGAAGAGCAATACCAGAAACCTGATGATGGGATCGAAGTACCAAGTTCACGCAGAATTTCCGAAAATCGTTAACGACAGGCGCAAAATACTTTTCCAATACTTCAAGAAGGCTAAACCAGATGGTAGACGTGCAACACGAAATAGGGACGTTTTCTTATACGTCAACGGAAGGAAGTTCACGGTTGACAACATTAAAAACTGTCCGGTGAAGATAACACATGTGCGAAAATTAGCCCATGGTGACTAGGCAACGGATGATCGGCGTGTTACCCCGAACTGACCAGGAGGAGACTTTGAATCTAACCCATAGGAAGCCGAGGATCGACAGGAAACTTACGACTCTAACAACAATAGTGCGTTTTCCGAAAGGCCAACGCCTACTCCATTTTCCGACATTGTGCACAGGTAGCATTGAAAGGGTAGTTGATAAAGCTTGGAATCAGTGAAACCTTGGAATAGTCAGTACTAAACCGTGGAATCACTGTGCAAGTACCGCGTGAAATCGGGTGCGTTCCTTCCACGATTTATACCCTTCCAACTGCCAATCTCGTCCCAGCTGACTTTATTGATAGCAATTTGCCAGTAGTTCCAGAAACCACCTTTTTGTGGAGGATGACGTCATCATGGAATGCATTTGAAATGCATTGTTGTTGTTAAAAAATAAACTTATATTCATGACGGGCCGCAATTGCAAATATCTAATGATTTCTTTTCAATAAAAGCAAAAGAAAGGTTTTGTGATTGTTTTGTATTCCATACACTAAAATAAAACGTTTTTATTAGAAGAATCATTTTGTATATATAATGCTCTGATTAAGCTTGGTAGATAGGACAAACATGCACACGGGAATCACTAAAAAATGTGTCCGCTCAGAACTGGTGACATCACGTAAAGATATCTACATCCCTCGATGTGTACATGAAGATGTACGATATCACTCACAGCGAAGGAATTTGTTCACATTTTCATCTCCAAACCCGGCTAAAACCTTCGGTAATAAACCTCCATCTACGTTTTTTGTCATGTTAAAGATGAGGTACGGATAAGTGCCAGCCGATACTGCATGATGTAGTCAATCTTCTCAGTATCAACCTGTATGATTACATCGCTCCGTAGCTCAAATAGGTCTCATTAGGGAGTGTTTTTTTTATTCATGCGCCCCCCCCCCCCCCCACAGTAGTTCCTAAAATCATTGATTTCTCGGTCCTCACAGTATGTCACTTGTCAGTGTTGATTTAGCAGTTGTTTTGGCAAAGACATGTTTTTTGGAGTTTCTGAAACCTAGAGCGCTACTCAATAGGCGGCTAACAAGAAACTACGCATTTTACTGTTGTTGCCGACGTATGCGTACACTGAACTTGGGATGTGCGTCGCCCCGTGTTGAAATGCCGTCCAGTGCCAGTTGGTGCGTTTTGCGCTGATTTGTGCAAAATTCAACATATCTCAAAAGTTCAATGGTTGACCCTCGATTTTTTTTTATTTTTGTGTAGCGTAAGCAACTGTCTTTCATGGGAGAATGGTCATTGTAAGAATTATTCAGGAAGAAATGTATAATACTTGGGGGTTTTCGTGATTGTCCGGCCCAATTGGCAATATTGCCATTTGGGATGGTGAACAGAGCTAGGAGCAAATGCGACGCTTATGATTTATAACATCCTGCAGAATCAGGGGAATCAGGCGTTTCCAGTGATATACGACACAAATGGGTTGTCCTCATGCATTCACTTTGGAAACGCATTTTAAAATAGATGATACGTCCTGTTAATGGCTTAATGGGGCACGTCATCATCGCGTACATTTGGGAAAAACTCCCTAATTAGACCATAGGCCCCGTGTGGTGGCGTAGTAAGCGGAGCGCTGATTGGTCCATATTATGGGTGTGTGGTGGGCGTGTCGTGACGTGCATGCCCATATTTGGGAGAACAGTAATGTACACTGGAGCCGAGGTATGATTGGGTTGTTCTAAAATATAGATTGTTGAATCGGATATGCGACTGATTTCTAAACTACCGTCAAATTCCGATCTGATCATGTAAAAATAATCCCCAAATATTGATTCGTAACCACCTTAGGTTCCAATGGCATTATTTCATGTTTTTATGCATTTTTAGGACTGATTCCAAGGTTTATCACTGGTTCCAAGGTTTCCCTGATTCCAAGCTTTATCAACTACCCATTGAAAGAGTTTCCGTGGATTCATCCACCTTGCAACCCCCAAAAAATGCTGGATATCATTGTCATTAATTGAAAGGCGCCTTGAATGGTTGTCATTTGCAATTGAGAGAACATCCTGATGTCACGCACCTTTGGCGGAACTGTTGCGCGGTACCTCAGGAGCTCGAACAATTGGACAGGCGTTCGTGTTAGCGTTTCGGGGGCTTTGCGGAAACTCCCTTCCCCGAATTAAAGTTTTGAGTTGAAATGTGTGTGGACTGAACAACCGGTTAGAACAGGCCGATTTCTTGGACTATAAAAAGATTTTGACATTTTAGCACTCCAAAAACTAAATCAGATGAAGTTGACAGTTTCGCACCTGATACTTGTACTCAATTAGATAATGAGGGCACCGTCTCAGGCCACTTTTAGCTAAATCAACTCAATTGTTTGAAAACGAACAACCCTTAGGCAAAAGTACCTAGATCCTTCCAGAAGGACCCCTTTAGAAATCATGGCTACAAAACAGCTGCTGCGCATGGCAAATTTTGATATTTTGACTTTTTAGCTCACCTCTTAGCAGAGGTGAGCTTATCCTATACCGTGGCGTCCGTCGTCCGTCGTCGTCGTCGTCGTCGTCGTCGTCGTCGTCGTCGTCGTCGTCGTCGTCGTCCGTCGTCGTCCGTCGTCCGTTAGCAGGGCACGTTTCGTAATTGTTGGAGCTATTGAGTTGAAACTTAGTACACATGTACCCTTATGTAATGACACCTTGGAGACCAAGTTTCGGTCCGATTCGTTTCATGGTTTGGCCACCAGGGGGCCAAACGTTAAAAGTGAAAATATGCAATATCTCCCTTAATAGTAGTCGGGAAATTTTGAAAAAAATATGGTAGGTACTTCTAGCAAAGGTGCATCATATATCCTCCGGGTTTTTGATTTGACCTCCTTTTCAAGGTCACAGAGGTCAAATGGTGTAAATTGGCCGTTAGGATGTAACGATGGCACGTTTCTAAACTGCAATGACTATTGATACCAAATTTGGTACACATTTACCCCTTAGTCAGGTGATCTTAGGGACCAAAGTTTGGTCCAATATGATTCACCACTTGTCCACCAGGGGGCAAAATCCAAAAACCTTAAAAATGTGATTATTCCTTAACTTCTTGCCCGATTGCCACCAATTTGATATCATGGGTACATCTAACCACCATACAGTATATGTCACACAGGTTTTTAATTTGACCTTCTTGTCAAGGTCACAGAGGTCAAATGGCGTAAATTCGCCGTCAGGCCGTAACTATGGCACGTTTCTTAACTGTAATGACTATTGATCACAAATTAAGTACACATGTACCCCTTGGTCAGGTGATCTTAGGTACCGAAGTTTGGTGCGATCTGATTTGCCGTTTGGCCTCCAGGGAGGGGGCCAAATCCTAATCTCTTCAAAATGCCATTATTCCTAGTAATGACTTGCCCGATTGGCACCAATTTTATATCATAGGTACATCTAATTCTAACAACCATTCAATATGTCACCCGGGTCTTCTTTGATTTGACCTACTTTTCAAGGTCACAGAGGTCGAATGTATTGTAAATTGGCCATTTTGGGGAAATTGTAATTGCTTGGACCTACATCAAACCTAACACTACATGACACAATACCATGCTCTTTATCCATCTTTCCTCCACATGAGGTGAGCACAATGGCCCTGGCCATTTCATTTTAATGAACAACATGGAACTTCATGCACATGTATGCAAAACTTTTTTAAAAATAACAGACTGATTCTTACCCACGAGCTTATGAAGCATATCTAACATCTTGTCGTAGAACCGGCTTTCCTGCTTGTGATAATTCTCCAAATAGATTTTGGGGTCGAAATGAGTTTTGTAGTCGACTCCAGATAATGTTGCCGTCTCAAGTGATTCGGAAGCTGGATCGTTAGCCATGATAAGAAGCAATGGTGCAAAGTGCCTAAGGGCGCAGAAAGCAGCTAACCTCTCCGACCTGTCGTTCTGGGGTCCTGCACCAGGTTTTCTGCGTTTACAGATCGGTGCGCTTCTACGCTATTCATGCAAACACGGACGTGGTACCAGATGGTGTCCATGTAGTGGGTAGTTGTAAAACAAGAAACACAGAAACGAAACAGAAACACAGAAACGCAGAAACGAAACGCAAAAACGAAAATCAAACGGGTTTTCATAAAAGTTGGAATCAAGCGGCACGCCGATACTTTCCTTGCCCAATCCGTTGTTATTGTCGTTTAAAAGTAAAATCTGAGGTTGGTGGGTTGCGGCCAGCCGGAATGCAATAGAGTTGTTGAGGGGATACATGGAGCAACTTGGGGGGGGGGGGGGGCGGCACGATATGGGTGAAGTCTTTTGAGGTGGTGGTGTAGTACTTTGGTAGGTTCGATTCGATTCCTACAGCATGTTATTTTAAATGAAGGTTCAGAGCAACATCTTGCCTTGTAGTGTTCAATTTACATGAAGTACCAGGATCATCCTACAAATCCCGTCTGATGCAGCACTAAATGCAAGGTACGGTACCAGTACATGGGTGAATCATTTCGACGTTATGTGAGACGTGAGAGACCAATTTTGGCGACTAGAATAGAGTAAAGTGGGGGGGGGGGGGGGGGCGGGCGGGCACTAGACTTGGACTTGGAGTAACTCAATCTTGCCTGCCCAGCTACTGCCTTTAAATAGTCCCTTTAAATATCTGTTTATGTTAATGAGGTTGCAGTAGGGAAGTTCAGCCCAGTGTCGTGCACAGGCCATGGAATGTACAAAAGAACAGAACTCGCTATTCGAAGGACAACTTTCTACTTACGCCGTGTAGTACATACATGTAGTGTATTGGGGAGGTCAGTGTAAATAGAAAATAGTCCTTCGAATAGAGAGTCATGTTCTATTGTACATTCCTAGCAGGCCTATGGTCGTGTTCTGGTCATTGGTCATGCCGACTTACTGGCGGCTCATATCGATCATAAAGTCCTCATGCCCTACAGATGGTGGATTGTCAGGGGCACGATCAAGGCCGGATGCTGCCAATCTGCGCACACGTTGATGAGGCTAAAAGGGGTATTGGGAAATGAGCATTCCTCCTTCCATTCCGACTGAATACCAGTTTTAGTTACACCCGCGTTCGCGGCCACAACCATGGCAACAAGATGGAGTCTGCAGACCAGAATTCGCCACAAGACTGGTTTCTGCGTTTCGTTTCTGTGTTTCTGTGTTTCTGTTTCGTTTCTGTGTTTCTTGTTTTACAACTACCCCCATGTAGTATGCATTATGTATACTAGCATATACCCATGGAGCGGGCAAAGTTGAAAAATGTAATATACCTTAGTTAAATGGGCACGATGATTGAACTACATTAAAGATCTAACGTTGCTGAAGTTTTATTAAAGGTTAAACACGAAATGAACTGCATTTAAGGACTTATTGCTGCTATCTACATGCAACCCCCAATAGATTGATTGGAGTACGCTATTTTGCATTATGGATATGGTCGGCTGTGTCTGACATATCATGGAGGCATTGCTGTATTATCATCTATATATTATACTAGCACCTGTACGAGTTGGGACATGTCATGCAAAGTTCCTGAAACCGGGTGCAAAAGCTGTTCAATAGATTGGGCGTCATCAGATTGGAATGTGTGTCAGCCGGGTGCTCAGCTGTTGCACTGTCCTGTTTTGTGTGTTTTTTCCTGTTTTGTACAAAAATCAAAATATTTCGAAATTGAGCCGACTAAGCTACATTTTTTATCACAATTTTCTCGAGCATTGGCTATTGTGCTTCCCGTGAAAACCGGTATTTTGGAATTTACCTAAAGAAAGATTATAAAAATCGCGCTTTCTTGTGATTTGGGGGGTCTTGTTTGAAATGTTTTTAGCCTCAAGTGCTTCGAGCGAATCCTGCGCTAATTGCTGATAGACCGAGAGCCAGCTCAGTTTCAATTACACTATTGAGAACGAAAGGTTTGATGTTCTTATTACATTGAGAGTGTTTGGTGATGGTATAAAAACGATTTCTTGCATGTCACATTCCTGGTCTGAAGGTTGTGTAAACCCTTTAATACCCCCCAAGAAGCATGTTCAATTACACTTTGGAGAACAAAGCCTGAAATGTCTTTTTAAACATCTACTTTGACCACTGAATGATAAAATGTCACACAAGAAAAAAAAATCACGGGCGATGGGTACCCAAGAAGGCCCTCAATAAGGGCCCAAAAGGGTATCAATTACACTTTTGAGAACAAGTCTGCAACTCACACAAATTAATCCCACTTTATCACTGATTACAAAAATGTAACACAAGAAAATAAATGTACTGGCAGTTTTAGACAAGAAGGGTCCTTAAGGGACAAAAAGGGTCACAATTACAGTTTTAAGAACACATCTGAAATTTACAGCAATGAATCCCATGATAACACTGATGATAAATATGTAACCCAAGAAAAGATAAACTTTGGCATTTTTTATCAAGAAGGACCGCGGTAAGGGTAAAAAAAGGGTATCAATTACACTTGGAGGAACAACGCTGAAATTCAGAATAATGAATCACACGTGTCCCCTGATCATAAAAATCTAGCACAAGAAAAGGAATTTCCTGGCATATCTGAACAAGAAGGGTTCTTAATGGTCAAAGGGGTCACTGTAAAACACGAAGCTCGCTTCTTTTAATGCCTAGTACCATTCATGATAAAATGATAAGTTTTCATTTTCATTTTCTGTAAACATTTTTAGTTATTTTGTGAGTCACCAACCTGTTTTAATGGAATAGCAACAGGACCTACAGATGCCTATAATAGTAATAGGCCTACTGTTTTACTGTCCTATCTCTTAGTCCTACTTCTGATCATAAGATCAGACGTGTCAGGCCGTATCACAAGGGACGTGTCCACATCAATGCAGTGGTGAAATGCTACTGGGATGGTGTTCAAGTCAATATTTAATTTCCTTGGCATGAGGTAAATCGGAATCTGATGGAAAGTGTCGTGATCAGTTACGTAACGATGTATTTTTCGCAACACTGATTAAAAGCTGAGATAAATACAAGGTAAGGATTAGTTAAATCGAATTCTTTTGCCCGCATGCATCGACAACATGGAAGATTCATTCCAATGAACAAAAACCATTTTAGTGTTTCATAATATCGTAAAGGGATAATTGACTAAGATTATCATAGATGCCGGCTCCGTGTCGCACTTATGAATATTTTTCATTTCTCGCTATAAGAAGGGTTGTCCTACGTTAATAATATGTTCTTTCTTGCAGGAAATGCAAAAAATCCCCTTCACTTCACAAACAGAATAACAACAGTTACGCCTGACCAAGGTTTGTAGGATATTTGTTTCTGTGGCTTTCCCGTTGGATATGACGAATAAAGCTAAATGTATTTGTTTCCAAGTCGTTTTATTTTCATCCCAGTTTCATCATGTAGTTTGACAAGTATGTTGCTTTCTCCTTACAGCAGCCGCACCTGCTGCTGAGTCAGTGCCTTCAAACTTGACAAACAGAATGACAACAGTTACGTCTGACCAAGGTTTGTAGGATATTTGTTTCTGTGGTTTCCCGTTGGATATGAACAATAAAGCTAAATGTAGCTGTGGCTCGTTTTATTTTCATCCCAGTTTCATCATTTAATTAGTTTGACAAGTATGTTGTTTTTTTCCTTACAGCAGCCACACCTGCTGCTGAGTCAGTGCCTTCAAATTGTCTGATACACATTCTACCCAACGAAGCTACGAAGTTACAGAAGTGGCAAGCAGAGAAGTGGACCGTGGTTCAGCGTGCTGCGGAGGCAAGGAAGAACATGAGAAACTATCACTCCTCAAAATTTAAGGTAGTAATTGATGCGTTGCCAGAGTGTCCAGCCAATACTGATGGGTACCACAGCAAGTGCTACAAGAACTTTAGTGCGGTTGCCTCTCAGTTTCATCCTAGATCTGATGATAATGAGACTTTAGCTCCGTCCATGTGACATCGAAAAGGCTCTCCGATCCTCATCATTCAAGCAACAACTGCCACGGTTTCTGTTAAAAGCCTGGGCCGGAGAGTGGCATGCCGCCATTCTCGATGGCAGGGAACTCTATGTCGGGGCCGATTCGGAGTGCGTTCGATTTAGAGGGGTCAATGGGAAGGTAATAGCCGAGTCCATTCCACACTTGTCATGTAACCACCCAGAAGCGGACACAAGAATATGCTTGCACATGGCCGATGCTAACTCATCATTGCGAGAAGGAGACTTGGTAGTGAGAGCGACGGACACCGACATTCTTGTCATTCTTCTCCATCAATGCCACAAGATGTCCATGGATGTGTGGATGGATGTTGGTTCATCGGGTCGTGGGACGAGGCGCTTTGTGAACATCACCTCCATTGCAACGCAAGTTGGCTCCAAGGTTTGCAAGGCTCTACCAGGATTCCACTCGTACACAGGCTGCGATTACACTGCGGCTTTCATCAGGAAGGGAAAAAAGCGTCCACTTGCCATTGCTGAAAAAGATGATAGATTCTTGGAAGCATTCGCAGCGTTAGCCACAGGGCCAGTCAACGATGCCACATGCAAGGTCATTGAGGAATACACTGCCATGATGTATGGAGCAAGAAACAAGAAAATATCTCTAAACCAGCATAGACACAAGATATTTGAGAAGGCCTTTGGACCAAAGAAAGGAAAGAATCTGTTTGCCGGACTGAAGGGGTTAGATGCAAGTTGCATTCCACCGTGCGAGAATGTTGTCAGGCAGAAAATCTACAGGAGCAACTATGTTGCTATGATCTGGCATGCAGCCTGTGACAACTTGGTGCCAGACGAACCCAATCAAGGATGGGGGGGAGTGGACCCCGATGATGAGAGCTCCTACAAGATCGTGTGGTTCACATGCCAGCAGATGCCCGATAGTGCTTTACCAGATGAGACGGAGGCGGACAACAGTGATGAGGAGGGAGACATGCTGCCTGAGCACTATGACTTTGACGTGGATGATGACGATGACTCAGACAGTGAGGTTGTCCAGCAAACTGATGACGTCGACTCGGACTAGATTACTAAACTTAGTAACAATTAACCGAGTTTCAACCCTCATCACATAGATACGATAACGATCATATAAATATCATTATGATATCGAGCAAGATATAAACATATAAATGAGTACCATGAATGACAAAATGGATAAGAAGGATATCATTTTATTTGTAAGTGAATCAAGAAATATAAGACTTTGACGTGGGGGAGGGGGAGGGGCATGGTAGCAGCATGTTCTTTTTAATATCTGTACTACTTAGTAGCCATTTTTAGTTGAGTTCAAACTAGTGTTTGTGAAAACAATGTATGGTAAAGTTTGAGTGTTCATTATTCGTTTTCATGAAAATATTCAAATGTATTTTGTAGGTTCATTTACATGTAGATTGGTCTATTTGCTTGAATAATTGTTCATGATAAAACACCGTTGTGTATTGCTTTTAAAAGCTTTTTAAACCAGTTTATTCTTTCTGATACTTTTCATCTGTAGACAATCATGAATCTGATGGTAGTAGTGTTTTTACATCCCTTATCTGCCTTGTATTGTAGTAACCTCTTCATCATTTCAGGAAAGCTTACATGTAATAAAAGTCATTAAAATTTGTTATACACACCCAATTATCTTCACTTGGTCTTTTTGCATATGTAAAAAGTAAAGTAACCAGCTAATATCTGGTATCATTCAGACCCTTCTAGCAGGGAGAAGGCACTTCTTGATTCCCAGTTGACTTTTACCACCCCGTAAATGGCCCTCATTATGATACTCACCTTATCAAGAACATTAATCCTTGGTTATTTTGGAAGGTGTAAGCGAGACCCTTGTTGACCATTAAGAACCCTTCTTGTTCAGATATGCCAGGAAATTTCTTTTCTTGTGCTAGATTTTTATGATCAGGGGACACGTGTGATTCATTATTCTGAATTTCAGCGTTGTTCCTCCAAGTGTAATTGATACCATTTTTTTACCCTTACCGCAGTCCTTCTTGATAAAAAATGCCAAGGTTTATCTTTTCTTGGGTTACATATTTATCATCAGTGTTATCATGGGATTCATTGGTGTAAATTTCAGATGTGTTCTTAAAACTGTAATTGTGACCCTTTTTGTCCCTTAAGGACCCTTCTTGTCTAAAACTGCCAGTACATTTATTTTCTTGTGTTACATTTTTGTAATCAGTGATAAAGTGGGATTAATTTGTGTGAGTTGCAGACTTGTTCTCAAAAGTGTAATTGATACCCTTTTGGGCCCTTATTGAGGGCCTTCTTGGGTACCCATCGCCCGTGATTTTTTTTTCTTGTGTGACATTTTATCATTCAGTGGTCAAAGTAGATGTTTAAAAAGACATTTCAGGTTTTGTTCTCCAAAGTGTAATTGAACATGCTTTTTGGGGGGTATTAAAGGGTTTACACAACCTTCAGACCAGGAATGTGACATGCAAGAAATCGTTTTTATACCATCACCAAACACTCTCAATGTAATAAGAACATCAAACATTTCGTTCTCAATAGTGTAATTGAAACTGAGCTGGCTCTCTAACTATGACCTGTATTCACTGAATAAATGAGGTGAGATTCTGTAGAAAAAGTAAAACTATGACCGCCGCGCCTGGCATATTGTGATATGATAGTAAGGTCGAAGACAATACAATTGCTACATGCAACTGCATGTACATCATGACCGCAAAGGTTTTTAAATCCTATCAAGATATACACCGGCTATCTTTATAAGGAGTATAATACCATGAGGTTCATGATGCTGCATACTACGTGATGATGCTTCTTGTGTATGCTCGACACAAAGTAATTGAATGACGGCCTGAATTCATAGTGCCAACCTCCGGATCAGGTTACCCTCGTTCTATACAACATGCGCTGTGCATTTGGGCCAGGTCAGGAACCCTGGAACCGTTACTCATTGAACATCTGGTCTTCAATCATGATGGCTTTCGGTGCATGTCTCATGCGACAACCACGAGTGAGTGTAATGTTAGTGTTGTCGCGACATAGGACGCGTGGAAAAGGAGGGGAATGCAGGGAGACTACCGATAAAGTAACAACTGGCCTTCCAACTAGAGCTGAAGGGGTTATTGTCGTCCTGGGTGACGCACAATATCACCCATGCTCTATCTGGCGATGCATAACATTATGGGCCGTGAAAACCGCAAAAAATCTGTACATGTTTTTGTAAGCGGTCGTCGCTCGCGCAAACCTGTCTTGCATGTTTTTGTGAAAGAGGACGTCGAAGAACGCGGTCGTATATCAAAACAGACGTTGGGTGGCGCTCGCGCAAACTTCCCTCACATGTTTTTGTGAAAGAGGACGTCGAAGAACGCGGTCGTATAAAATAACAGACGTTGGGTGGCGCTCGAGACGGGTCATCCTATTTAGCGTCCAGTGGCGACCAGTGGCGTCCAACGCGAAATAATAGGGTGTATATGGTTAAAAATGTTTTCAAGCTCCTAAAACACTTTCAATAAACAAGATTTAGAAGTTTGGTGGAGTTTGCAAACCTAGTTTTTGAATAATTATCACCAGAAAACGATCAGTACAACGTCGCAGTACATTTATTTTCTTGTGTTACATTTTTGTAATCAGTGATAAAGTGGGATTAATTTGTGTGAGTTGCAGACTTGTTCTCAAAAGTGTAATTGATACCCTTTTGGGCCCTTATTGAGGGCCTTCTTGGGTACCCATCGCCCGTGATTTTTTTTTCTTGTGTGACATTTTATCATTCAGTGGTCAAAGTAGATGTTTAAAAAGACATTTCAGGTTTTGTTCTCCAAAGTGTAATTGAACATGCTTTTTGGGGGGTATTAAAGGGTTTACACAACCTTCAGACCAGGAATGTGACATGCAAGAAATCGTTTTTATACCATCACCAAACACTCTCAATGTAATAAGAACATCAAACATTTCGTTCTCAATAGTGTAATTGAAACTGAGCTGGCTCTCTAACTATGACCTGTATTCACTGAATAAATGAGGTGAGATTCTGTAGAAAAAGTAAAACTATGGCCGCCGCGCCTGGCATATTGTGATATGATAGTAAGGTCGAAGACAATACAATTGCTACATGCAACTGCATGTACATCATGACCGCAAAGGTTTTTAAATCCTATCAAGATATACACCGGCTATCTTTATAAGGAGTATAATACCATGAGGTTCATGATGCTGCATACTACGTGATGATGCTTCTTGTGTATGCTCGACACAAAGTAATTGAATGACGGCCTGAATTCATAGTGCCAACCTCCGGATCAGGTTACCCTCGTTCTATACAACATGTGCTGTGCATTTGGGCCAGGTCAGGAACCCTGGAACCGTTACTCATTGAACATCTGGTCTTCAATCATGATGGCTTTCGGTGCATGTCTCATGCGACAACCACGAGTGAGTGTAATGTTAGTGTTGTCGCGACATAGGACGCGTGGAAAAGGAAGGGAATGCAGGGAGACTACCGATAAAGTAACAACTGGCCTTCCAACTAGAGCTGAAGGGGTTATTGTCGTCCTGGGTGACGCACAATATCACCCATGCTCTATCTGGCGATGCATAACATTATGGGCCGTGAAAACCGCAAAAAATCTGTACATGTTTTTGTAAGCGGTCGTCGCTCGCGCAAACCTGTCTTGCATGTTTTTGTGAAAGAGGACGTCGAAGAACGCGGTCGTATATCAAAACAGACGTTGGGTGGCGCTCGCGCAAACTTCCCTCACATGTTTTTGTGAAAGAGGACGTCGAAGAACGCGGTCGTATAAAATAACAGACGTTGGGTGGCGCTCGAGACGGGTCATCCTATTTAGCGTCCAGTGGCGACCAGTGGCGTCCAACGCGAAATAATAGGGTGTATATGGTTAAAAATGTTTTCAAGCTCCTAAAACACTTTCAATAAACAAGATTTAGAAGTTTGGTGGAGTTTGCAAACCTAGTTTTTGAATAATTATCACCAGAAAACGATCTTAGTATGCCAACCTGATGCCAGATCCCGATTCCGCTTTTTCTATAAACCCGAGGAACGGCAGCTAAAACAAACATGGCGTCCAGTGCTTTTGCTGGACGCATACTAAGATCGTTTTCTGGTGATAATTATTCAAAAACTAGGTTCGCAAACTCCACCAAACTTCTAAATCTTGTTTATTGAAAGTGTTTTAGGAGCTTGAAAACATTTTTAACCATATACACCCTATTATTTTGCGTTGGACGCCATTGGTCGCCACTGGACGCTAAATAGGATGACCCGTCTCGAGCGCCACCCAACGTCTGTTTTTTTATACGACCGCGTTCTTCGAAGTCCTCTTTCACAAAAACATGTGAGGGAAGTTTGCGCGAGCGCCACCCAACGTCTGTTTTGATATACGACCGCGTTCTTCGACGTCCTCTTTCACAAAAACATGTGAGGGAAGTTTGCGCGAGCGCCACCCAACGTCTGTTTTGATATACGACCGCGTTCTTCGACGTCCTCTTTCACAAAAACATGCAAGACAAGTTTGCGCGAGCGACGACCGCTTACAAAAACATGTACAGATTTTTTGCGGTTTTCACGGCCCATACAATGTCACCCAGGGTGATGTTATGCATCACCCAGGTAGAGGCTGGGTGATATTGTGCATCACCCAGGACGACAATAACCCTTTTGGCCCAACTAGAGTAGACGGTTGGCCCCCGGCGAATAGAGTAGACGGTTGTCCTCGACGGATGGATGGGCTCTTTTAGTTTTTTTACTTCAATGGCCCCCCAGGCGGATGATGGGCACCTCCATCATATGCCACTTTGTCTTTTGTTCTCCCCATTTTGCTATTGCTCGGGTTTACTTTTAGTCCAACACGTGCCTGTTTTTTGCTCATGCCCAACTGTACATGGCCTTCTCCAGAGCCAGGACATTCCAACACATATACGTCTAAGTCGACACCACCAACACTCAATCATATCATATCATATCATATCATTACAGGCGTCGTATAACCCTATTGGATTTTTGCCGGAGGTATGGAGTCCACCATCTATGTGGAATCTTTTACTGGCCCTGGCATAGACACTCAGGTACAAAATATATATTTTTTTAGTCTCATCCGACAGACTCAAGAAGTGCGAGATGAAAGAACAATAACAAGGAATGTAGTATTTAAAGAAATCCTATAACAAACTAAATGCATACACTTCCTAAGACAATTCAGCTCAACATAGTATACCTCCACAGACAATGACTCTTCAACTGACTAGCGTAAGCCCTACATGGCCACACCCAAATTCACAACATATCACTCGCCTCAACATCGTGCGGAGCATGGGTATTTGCTAGTAAATATGAGTACAGTAGAACCTCCCCTTGCAGACACCTCCGCAGTACGGACATGTTCGTTCAGTCCCGATTTTTTCAAAGTCATTTGATTTAACCAAAACCTCTATAGCGCGGACACCTCTCCACTCCGAATTGCGGGCACGGCCATGGTGACTTTTTGGACCAATCACCGCATTAAGGAGAGTAAACAAAAACAATGGCTTCCAGTGTTCACTTTGGTAGTCGATCAGACCTAACAGGTGTGAAGTTTGCGTAATTGATGAACATAATTAAACACTAAGTTCAGTTAATTGGAGTGGAGTGAATTTAATGTCCGTTGCTCTCCAAATTAAAACAGAATGCATTGTTTAATTATCTTCAATGTGCATCACATTGCCAAGCTACTGTATATTGTAACATTAATTGCAGTTCATTGAGTTGTTGTGCTCTAATAACAAGTAATATTATCAGTGCAGTGCCCTAGTAAGCGCGCAGCGCCTTAAGGTTGGGGGGGGGGGGGCGGGGGAAACCCCCAAACCCCCTGGTTGGGAATCTGCTATAGTTCCTTCCGCCAATTTTTTGTTTTGATAGACAGTTTTCTCCGTGTATCACTTTAGCAGTAACTCAACTCCTTCATCATTAATAGCCGGCAAATAAATGGAAAATGTCCCCCCCCCCGAAAGGTGTCCGGACTAGATAGTCTGGCACTCTGGCAGATTCTAATGTAAAGTGCAAGCTCTATTGAACTCACGCAACTGTCGATATGGAGAGCCCCCCCCCCCCAACCCCCGTCCTTCTGACATGTTTTAGCTAGTGCATTGGGGGAAAGGCCCCTCAACCCCCCTATTGGCCTCTCAATTAGTCCTTCTGAGCTGCTTACCCCGGGGCGCTCGAGTGGAACCTCCAAACCTTCATGATGGTGCAGTCCTTTGACACGTTTAACCCAGAGCGAGGAAGAGGTACTCCTTTGATGGTACCCTTACTGCAACCCTCAACGATCATTACCCTTCCTTTTCACTGGCATGATATTGGCAAGACTTCCAAGAGGTCGTGCTGGTGGCTTCCTTGAGACAATTGCTTGTGGTCGTACCTAGGCAACCAATTCAAGGGGTCTGGGATCAGGTTTTTCCCCCCACCAACATTTTAACCATTCGGGAAAGGGTTTTTGCAGGCCAAGGGACTGGAAGACACTTGACTCTTGAGGAACACCAGACTGATGAACAAAGAACCTGAGGAACATAGAACCCTCTTCATACCTGGGAGCATAAAAAGCCTGCTAGCGAATATTGATTATTCTTTAGAAAAAAACAGAAGATCTGCAAAACCAATGGTACCCCATAAAAATATACATTCCTCCTTAAGGTGTCTTCGGATCCCACCACGGCCCATTTGTAATTCGTTCAAAAGGTTTATTGAAATCTCAAAAAAAAAAATTTTCTGGCCCAAGTCCTCTATTAAAACATGTGTACATTACGTGCACATTTTTGTGCATAGGTTTTGGTAAAAAAAGTACTCATTGGACCAATCAATCTGCACAAAATTTTATATGTGTCAAGAAGAACCCTTTGCCAATAGCATAATAAAGTTTTAAAAAATTCCAATACCGATTGCCTGAGAAAAAAAGATTTCCGTACACCATATCCATCAAAACGTCACTGGCGCATTGATATGGCCCTGTCAAAGTACAAGTTCTAAACTGACCAGTGAGACGACATTTTCTTAAATATATTATAAAAAAGCATATTTCTGTGATGGCCTGACTCTGTAGATTAAGAATCAACCACAGATTGAGAATTAATTCCACTTTGGTCCATCCCAGCCATGTATTTACCACAACTTGACATTTTGATAAGGTGCCACACTTCCGGTCGTGGATGAATACAGGTCTCTGCCCTTCTTCTCGAAACGCCTGCCCGTCTTTTGCTTCAATAGGGCCGTTTAGACGACAGGCGAAAAGACCGCATTTGGATCGAATCTGGATGAATCCGGATTAAAACCACCCAAGGCGATGGTACCTTTTTAGTCCGGATGCAACCACATTGATCCGGATCTTTTTGCGTTTACACGACGAAAAATTAATCCGGATTCGGGACGCATCCGGATTTTTTCGCGTCGTCTAAACGACCCTATTATTTCGGGATTATATCCATTTTAAGCATCTTTTGGATATTATTACTAAAGTATCAAAAATCAAAACACATATGTGGGGGGGGGGGGGGTAAACCCCCTGAAATTGAAGTGTGATTAAGAAACAGTGTGAATATTCATGTGGTTCTCTCTCGGAGCTCAGAATAGTCGAGTTGCTTCATTCGCGCGTTTATCTCTTCTGGCGGCCATTTTAAGTCAAATTTAAGCCATTTGAAACGAATCCATGGACTTGAGAAACATTGTTTACATTGGATACGTCGTATGCACGTTAACCATAGTAGCGCTTCGCAGAAAAGCCTGCTGCGCGCTTATTACTATAATGATGTACGCTGTCTATGTAATATGTAGCGTGCGAACACAACCTGCATATATCAATGTTGGCAAATTAATATTAACTCCACTAGAAATGCAAATTAACTAATTTTAAGTTCGCATATAAATGGCTTCAAATTATTTAGGTAGTCAATTAGACCTAACAGGTGTGAAGTTTGCGTATTTGACGAACATAATTAGACACTGTGTTCAGTTTATAATTACAGGGTGGAGTGAATTTAATGTCCGTTGCTCTCCTAATTAAAACCAAATGTTTCGATTAATTATCTACACTGGGCATCACATTGTCAAGCTACTGTATATTCCAACATTAATTGCAGTCCATTGAGTGGTTTGTCCCCTTGTGCCCTAATTGCAAAGAATAAAGCTTGATGTGTAGTTTAATAAAGGCATAACCTCCCTATTAAGGTCACCTCTACATTACGGACACCAACGCCTAGTCCCATGGGTGTCCGCAATACAGAGGTAGTGTACTTTGCGCTGATGCAATGCGTGTGTATTGCAAAACCTACTCATGATACGTTGCTCATGATACCACAATGACAGCTATCGGTCGATGGTCACCTCGACATTACGGACACCAACGCCCAGTCCCATGGGTGTCCGCAATAGAGAGGTTGTACTGTAGTGCGCTAATGCAATGCGTGTGTATTGCAAAACCTACTCATGCTAGGTTTCTCATGATATCACAATGACAGCTATCGGCCAACAATTTGACGGCTCACCTAACTGAATTTGCCTTCAAACATAAAATGAATACATTCCAAAAGGAGGGTATGTTTCCATCACCAAAACTGATTAAGAAAAATAATCAGAATTAAATAGAAAAAAACGCTAGAACCAGAAATGAAAAAGTTTGAAAACCATGCATTACCTCGTTACATTGAGGAGCTGTTAGCTAGATGTCCATCTACATTGTACGATCCATATACGAGGACCATGTTTATAGCTGGTGGCTGGACTTCAGTGTGATGTGCACCGTTCGCGCATCATCCACTGATTCGTGTAGCACTGACCGCAAACAATCCAGAAATATCCAGTAGCCATCAAAGGTATATTTCTTAATGTCACTAGTCTCATTGTACCATTTTAAATTGGTCAGGCCAACCTCGGCAAATGCCTATACACCCCTCATTTCATCTTCCACTAAATCATTCCCAGATGATCACAATAGGTGATTTCAGTTCTTAGATTTAGTTTTAAAACTAAATGGAACACTAAAACCCTTGATTAAACCAGCATTGAAATGAAGTGGGTTTTATTTCAAAGTCGGTGTTTGTTGGTTTCAGCATTATGTCCGGTTTTAGCTTAAAACTAAGGGATGGTTTTAGTGTCAAAAACTAACACCGGGACTAAAATTAAAACTCTCCACAACACCAGAAATGAAATCAGTTCTGGTGTTAGTTTTGACACTCAGTTTTAGCATTATCCTATTTCAAATTAGGTTTTAGTTTCACACTGAAACCAATTGGAACACCAAGGTCTGATCTTAATCCCAGCTCGGTGTTATATTTGAAAGATTTGTAGTGCATTTTGTATTACCAATAAAACTAACACCTTAGGCATTAACACCGAGTGGATTTCAAAGTTGGTGTTGGTGTTAAGAAAAAAAAATCATGTTGTTCGTACCATTTCAAGAAGTAGTTGCTGGTATTTTTAACGCTGATGGGAATAATGATGGACGTGAAAGAAGAAGACAAATTTATATAGATCGGAAGCGGTTACAATAGTGAAACAACAGTAACAACGACAACAACATGCATGTTTGGTTTTTCCAAGGTTTTATCTCTGTCCATCTTGGTGTTAGTTTTACCTGCAGAATAAAACCTCTTCTTAGTTTCAGCCAAGGTTTTCGGTGTTTAGATAAAACCAGGTGTTGGTGTTAAACTAAATCCACGAATTGGTCTTATCCAGACATAGGTTTTTAGGGGTAGAAACTGACACTAACACCCAACACTAAACCAAAACCAACTTTGAAATCACCCAATGTCCCCAGGCAGGACATTTCATTTAATACATCAAACGCTGGAACCAGATATGAAAAATCGCTTTAAAAACCATACATAGCCTCGTTACATTGAGGAGCTGTTAGCTAGATGTCCATCTACACTGTACGATCCATATACGAGGACCATGTTTATAGCTAGTGGCTGGACTTCAGTGTGAGGTTCACGGTTCGCGCATCATCCACTGATTCGCGTTGCACTGACCGCAAATACTTCAGAAAAGTCACATGGGAGGCCCTCAAAGGTATATTTCTCAATGTCACCAGTCACACTGTGCCAACGTAAATTGGTCAGGCCAACATCAGCAAAAGCACTTTCGATTATCTCGTCGGTTAATGGCAAGGAATTGAACCTCTTGTTACCGACATAGTAGAACGTTGCACCATTAACCCCGGCCATGAAGAATGTTCCACCAGGCTTCAGAAGTGAGATCACGTGTTTAACAGCACTCCTAAATGATGATTCGTCACAACACGCTGCATCGAAACAGAGGCTGGATGTGATGACGTCGAAGGGTTCCAAGACCAACGGAGTCAATGGGTTGTCTTGGTGAACATCACATGGTACGGCCAGTTTGATTGCTTGCCGGATGTGGTCTTGTCTGAGTTTCCATTCATCGCTGAAACGAGACAAAGTTTCGGTAAGGACGGCAACAGGGCATAGTGTTTTAAGCGGTTTCCAAGAATCGAGTGATGTAAAGAATTGATAACGAACTGGACTTATTTGTCGTCTCACCAAACACCGCTGCATGTAAAATGGAGGTCAATACCGAGGCGCCTCGAATTAACAAATAAATAAATAATTTCAAACCTATTATCGTACATACCTTTTTCCTTCTAGTGAGCACACGTATTCGAAGCATTGTTGCCAGTTGTGGGCATCAGGGTCACCATTCACCCATTTTAGGATTTCATCCAGATTTTGAGTTGCATAATCCGAGCAGACGATCTCTGAACATCGACTTCCAGCGGAAATGACAGAATAGATACTCGGGCCAGACCCTACATCAAGGAGTCTGCTACCATCACGAATTCCTGCCGCAGCTGAAGAAAAATACACATAAATATTTCATCAATAATGTTCGTCGTCGTCGTCGTCGTCGTCGTCGTCGTCGTCGTCGTCGTCATCTTCATCATCATCATTGCCATTTTGCAATTCGCCTAATTGCCCTATTTGCCGATTGCCTAATTGCAGAATTCCCATATCGCCTAATTGAATACATGCACCAGGTGCTAGACAGTGTTATCAAGAAAGGCGTGCTGACTGATATCCTTTTTGTGGCCATTGGTATTAAAGGCCATATATCAAGGTTTGAAAACATGCTTGATACTCATGAAATATGTTGAGGGTTAAAAAAACAAGATCCCAGACATTAAAAAAATTCTAATAATAAAGTCATTATTTAGTTATTTCAATTTTCAATTTTAAACTATTTGAATTGCCCACCACACACAACTTTAGATTAGTTCCACATGTGGCCGCTAGGGATTTTTTGATGACGTAGATCAGGTCAGTCAGAACAAAGCAAGATGGCTTCCGCATACAGTTCAGAGAGTGAGAGCAGTGAATTTGAGGATGTTTTGGTCGATACAGAAGGATATTTAAACGTTGAGCCGTACATGTTCGAGCCATTAATATCACTAGATCATAATGAGAGTGATCATTCGGACGAAGGTGATTAGAATTTGTGGTTAATCAATTTGCATGGCAGACCTGCCGATATAGCAAAGATTGATAGACGGTTGCAGATGCATAACATGTATGATTTTTGAACATACTAATGTTGCACAATATTGTTTCGCCTCGTCAGTGTTGTATCGCCAGTTATGTCATGACGCTGAACTACTATTGAAAAGTGACGGTATTATGCACAATCATCTTGACGTGACGATATAATGCCGTGCAACGTTAGATAGGCCTAGATGTCAGATGACAATAATCTGTCATTGACAGTGGCTGTCACTGACACTGACCTGTGTCGCTGTCACGTTGCTATGGCTGGAACACAAGAAGACACTATGCGGTATCACAGGCCCAAATAGGGCCTACACATTATGTATAACAACCGACCTCAGCAGCCTCGGGCATTAAATGCAATTGACATGATTGGAACAGCTGTTTTTAACAAGTGGCATTTAATATTCAGTTGGATGCAGATATCCGGCTTCATGTGATAATCCGTATCGATAAAGCGATCACTGCAAAGTTTGGCCGAAGGCCCAGGCTTCCAACACTCCAAACGTTTGCACTTCCGAATCCGCAGCTTCCTCCTCTCTCGTTCAACTGGCTTTGGAAATTCATGAAAATGGGTCCCATCCGTCATTCGATTGTTCTTTGTGCTATCCTTGACACAATTCGGAGCCACACAATACACCATAGTGAATGAAACACATTACTTCCAGGTGTGCATAATCAATTAAGGCCCTCCTGCTTTTATGATTGCATGACATGTACAGATAACCTGATCTACATCACAACTTTTGCTAAACCCGCCGCCTGGCTCTAACAAGCCAGTTGCTAGCCTGATTAAGTAATCAAGTTGTCAAACACATAATTGGCTATATCTTCAAAATGGATGGAGCTAATTGCATTTGGTTTTCTGTATTGTATAAAGTGTTAGGTACACTTTTGAAATCGTCTTACAGCAGAAAATGGCAAAAAACCTTGATATATGGCCTTTAAAGGGGGGGTCGGGTATGGGAACGACCCATTGATCATTTTAGAATTTGACCGTGAACCCCAACCCCCCCCCCCCCCCCCAAGGCTGAAAGACTAAGGCCACTAAAATTACTCCATTGTTTGATTGAAATCGGACATCCCATGGGCAAAACTAGCTGGACACCTCTAGAAAGGTAACCGGAAAAACGCCGACCGACCGACCAACCGACTGACCTGCCAACCTACCGTCATATGCAGTATCCCTTTGGCTTCTCTATAGCACATGTATCTGTGTAGTGCCCAGCGCAATGGACGTGATGGAGTCCGACGTGTCTGGCAGCAGCATCTCCAGTCAATTATACCGGGAAAACGAGCCCACGCGGTAAGGAACTGATAACGATACTCTAAAGATATGCTTTGTCTACATGGTCGGTGGATATAAAAACATGATTTGGGCCTAATCTATGCACTGTAGTTTTCTACTCGAGTGTCTCGACCGATGCAATGCATGAACTGCAACGCGCAACATGCATTTGTTGTCATTTGACCAGCGCACGTGCGCTTGTTTACAATTTCATTTCACATGACCTGCTATCGTGGATTGGATATATCACATTGACTTATGAGACCAGTGACTCAACTACGAAACTCCTTGGGTTGGTAGGTCGGAAGGTCGGTCGGTCAGCGTTTTTCCGGTTACCGAAGCGAAAGGGATACTGCATATGACGGCAGGTCGGTCGGTCGGTCGGTCGGTCGGTCGGTCGGCGTTTTTCCGGTTACCCTCTAGAAATCATGTCTACATGATGGCCGTCACACCTGGCATATTTTGATATTTTGAGGTATTTTAAATCAACATGGAACTTCATCCACATGTATGCCAAAAAAACAACAACATATTATAACAGACTGGTTCTTACCTGTGAGCTCATGAAGCATCTCTAACAACTTGTCGATGAATTGGCTTTCATCCCTGTGATAATTCTCCAAAAAGATTTTGGAGTCGAAATGAGTTTTGTAGTCGACTCCAGATAATGTTGCCGTCTCAAGTGATTCGGAAGCTGGATCGTTAGCCATAATAAGGAGCAACGGTGCAAAATGCCTAAGGGCGCAGTACTGTATGCAGCTAAACTGGTCGACGTGGTCTGTTAACACTAACGTGGCACCAGGTGGTAAAATGTATATATGACCATGCGGTCGTGAACCTACACATTACGTATTCCATTTAGGTTTAAATATTAACTGCTGCAAATGATTTGATATTATTTGTATTTGACGGCTCACCTTAAGTTTTCCATTGTTTTATCGGTTTGCGCATCATCCACCGATTCGCATTGCAAACAAAAAATATTTTGAGAGGCCCTCAAAGCTATATATGTATTTCTTAATGTCACTAGTCTCATTGTACCAACTTAAATTGGTCAGGCCGATTTCAGCAAATGCACTCCCGATTATCTCGTTGCTTAATGGAAAGGCTTTCAACCTCTGTTATGGCGCGAAATTACGTCATGTAATGCTGCTTAAAGACGATTTGTGATGCCCTTCCAACGAGGTTACTCGTTGGCCGAGGCGGTTACACTGCCAACAGTTATTCTTTTACCCGTTGTCGAAAGGGTTCGAATCCATCCTGGGCCGCACTCTATTTTCATTATGAAATAAATCGAATGTGATGTTACATTCCCCAAAAAACAGCTTTTTAGTTATAGACTCCTCAATTCTCTGGTTCCAAACTTCATCCGTGTCTATTATTCACAATGTGATCTTATTTCTGTTCCTGAAAAGTTGTTTTCAGTGTATTTTCTCCTTGAAATCGATCACTTCAGGTACTATTACTGTGCATACCTAGCTAAATTAGTGTCTAGTTTCGTCTCTGATGACATTTATTTCGTAAAAATCGCTGTTTTTTTCTAAAAAGGTGTTTTTGTGGTCATTTTGGCTGTTTATTTCGAGGGTACGGTAGGAGGTCATCGTTCACTCGATAACTCTTTTTAAAATGAAATAAAAGCGTTTTAAGATACATGATATGAATTGATATTAATATTCGTTAAGTGGGATTGTCGGTGGACGTTCATTGTTGAACAGTTGTGCTGGAATTACGAAAATATATCGATATCGTTGAGAGTTCATTCATTAGGGGCCTGTTCTCAATTTTCCTTACAACGCCTCTAGCACTGGGCAATTGCCACCATCTTGAAAAGCAGTGCCGCGGATGGCTATCGCATCGCCACTACGCATGAGAACACGATGGCTGCCCTGCGCTGCATTGATAGTTCGTAATAAATTCACATAAAAACACACCAGAAGATCTCCGATTTTATTTACAAAGATCATATTTTGTTATTTATTGATAAAACAAGCCATTTTACCACAGCAGGTGACACATATTAGGCCTGAATAAGACTTTAGAATTTGAAGTGGTGGTGACGATGCCGATATCCAAGATGGCGGAATTATACCAGTGGTCAAATCTCATCTATTTTGGGTAATTGCATCATTATTTCTTTTTGTGATTGGTGATTTGTAAAATTGAGAATGATTGAAAAATCAGTATTTTTTCACCCAAAGGCATGAGTGAACATTTGATAAGTTTATTGTGATTTAATTGGTAATTTGGTCGACATTTTGACAATTATATTTAGCAATATTTCGATAAATGCGGACCTGCTTCTTCCTCTTTTCGTAGTGGCGGTGTTTCGATAACTCAGGTCAGTTTCACGGCAAAAATAAGTGGTAGTTTTGAAATTCGAATGTGCATTTATTGATGTAACGATAAAGTACATTTCCGAGAATAATTAGTGAAAGTTTCAGTAGGTGTCGATTTTTGTAAAGTAGTGTATAGGCGATGGATTGGCTCAGCCATGTGCTCGTCGTGTCAGCGGGGCGCAAGCCGTCATGGGGGATGTAGGCTACACTACAATGCACGTGATTGATGGTTGAACATTCACTCTCGTTGACAGTGTATTATTGAAATATTTGATTGTGATGATGGTGTATTGTACTAGGCCTTGCATGCTCCCAACGTGTGGCATATTTCACATTGATACTACCAGTATCAATTACAAAAAAATAGATTGTGAGTAACAATAGGCCTACAATACAATCAATGCTACATGTCATGAGGGTGGGAACGGGGAAGGGGGGGGGGGTAACTGTCTCGACGTCCCGTTAGGAAAAAAGGCTTATCCCGTTTCCCAACATGCAATTTTAGCCGAATCGTGACGCAAAACACGGCTTGTCTCGAATCCCGCTAAAATAAGGGTGTCTATCCCGAATCCCGACAGTTATTTTCGGCCCATCCCAGTGTCCCGAAAATACCCGTTCTCCCCCTCATAAATAGTAGACCATATTGTCACATTGATGTTTTCTTTCATTACAGTTAGACTTCGAGATCTACATTTTCGACAAAGGCCTGGTGTATAAATATTACGTACTTGATGAAGGTAATATTAATTTCTTCAAATTTGAAGCATGACGTTAATGGGGTACCAGCACAACTTCATTGACTGCTACGTGGCGCTGGTGGTATTTAAGGTATTGCATCGCTCATATCACTTGAAAAAAACATTTACCCTAGTTACGACCAAAGCTGTTTAGCAGAGGGCGATACCTCATCAGGAGCGCCACAATCATATCATTGGTGTGAAAGCATTTGTATGAAGTTTTTCAGTTCTCAATGTGTTCAAAACCTTAATTGTGAAATTGTGCACTTCGAATTCAAATTTACGTCACTACGTTAGTTTGACATCCATTGATGTCACGGTAATTTCACTGTTATGCTGTGCTGCTTTCAGGTTTAATGACACGAATGAGTACAAGTACATTACATATTTTCGACGAAGGCCTTCTGTAATTTCATACGCTTCTTACGGTTAGTATTGATTCATAATTTCTAGTAAAAAAGTTAATTTTGAAAGTGAAAAATATGTTACAATACAATAGACCTGCAAATACCATATACGCAAGTTTTGAACAAATATCACACATATTCTCCAGTTGACTTGTGATGATATTGATAATGGTGGTGGTGGTGTTATCATGTACATGGCTTCTAACGTAGTAAATGTTTTCTTTTCAGCAACATTCAATAGATTTATTTACTGTATTATCATTTCGACCAAGGCGAATTCGACACTTCAATTGACAAGGTTAGTAACTTTTGTTCACAAAATCCAAATGGAGGCAAATACAGAACAATCAAACTTAGTCATTCAAGTCAGTTACTGAAGCACAGTGAAAACTGTCGGGAGCAGTGCAACTGATGGCATGTCAAACTTCCAGTGACTGTCCCTGTCCATATATTTCAAGACAGTACAAATCTTGTAATCATTTTGTTTATGCAATGTACGTTATTATGTATCATTTCAGCACAATCAAACTTAGTCATTCCAGTCAGTTACTGAAGCACAGCGAAAACTGTCTGAATTAGTGCTGCTGATGGCATGTAATTACTCTACTACCACTACCAGTGACAGTCAATGTCCATATATTTTCAAGTGTGCGAAATTAGTACTCGTCTACTTCTTAGTGTTATTTGAATGCAATGTATGTTATAAAAATATTTTTTCAACACTATATCAACATTCTCATTCCTGTCAGTTTCTGAAAATCAGCTAAAGCAATCGCTACCAATGCAGCTGATAACAGCAATTCTTTTTGTTCCCAATGCCCATCCATGACAATATATTTCACGCATGTGACAATCATGTAATCATCCTGTTTTTTGTGTTCTATTCATGCAATAAATAAATTCAGTATTTTCAAATCATTGGTGCTACAAAACTATTCTCATTATAGATTATTCATATTTTATAAAATGCTGTCATGTCAAATTTTGTGTCCTATAAATCATTATGAAGTCGGCATTTTATATACAACTTTTGTACTCCTCCTAAATAAACATACAAATCTTGTTTTATGTAAACTTTGTATATGTGACCCGTCACAGCAAAACCAGACGCATGTCGCTCTGAGCTTGGCAGGTTGAGACGGACTGTTTGTTCATTTATCTATTGTCTGCCTTTTGTAAAATATGAGCACATCAATTTCTTCCATTATCTCCTGGTGTCATTTAGGCTCATCTTCTGTGCGACATGTACCTGGTTTTGCTGTGACGGGTCACATATTCTATAGATATACAACACTCTAATGTCACAATGCCTCTCTCACTCGCTTTTATATAGCAAGATGTATGAATAAACATGACACACCAACTATGTACAAAATTGCTAACAAACTGCACCATTTGTCAGTACACCACATGAAATACAGAGATATGTCTTAATTCTAATCTTTCATTAGCGACACCATTTCTTACCCGAGTGCCTCCTTCATTCATACATCTTGTACTTTAACTCAAGATACCCATCTTTGAATATTTTTAGTATACCAAGTACTACAATGTCAATGTATTGAAGTCATGTTCTTGTAGTGTTATTGGCTTTCTATTATCTTGTCAAAATACCACTTGGTTCTCGCAAAATCTCAATAAAAACAAATGCTATTGCATGTATTGCATATTCTGACAGCTATCCACTGTATCGATTTATCCATCATCTGTACTATTTGTCACAAAAATGTTATATTATGTAAATCATATTTCATTACATAATGCACACTGCCAATTACTGCTGAACCATTCATATGTCATTTAAATAAATAATTTTCAACTTTTTAAAACCGTCTTATAGTACTGTTCTTGTCACTTGGCTGAACCAATTGCTCTATAGCATGAAATTTCCAGAAATGCGCCAGGGACTGAAAAGTGCTGTTTTAACAGAGAGGTGTCCTAAACTGAGAAGTCGAGTTGAATGGAAACAACCAATTTGGAACCAAAAACTACTGTCCTTATTAAAGAGGTTGTCCTCAATAGAAAGGTGTCCACAAAAAGTAGGCCCACTGTATATGAAAGTACAAACCCTGGTACATGTAGTGACATCATCTACTCCTCGATGTGGACACCTGCAAATGCAGCGACAATGTCACATCAGTTATTTAATTCATCGTCCTTTGTGCAGATGGCACCACCCATCAAGCATGTTGGTGACGAATAGTGTCGCAGCATTTCGTCACCGAGCTTACACGAAAATGCACTGTCATTCATTCAGCCATAAGTGTAAGACTGTAGGGTTGTTTCCAACCAAAACATGTTCGAAATGTGTCAAGCATTCGGAACACCCAAAGACTGATTAGAGAAGTCAAAATTGAATGGAAACAACCAATTTGGGACCAAAACCAGTGTCCTTATTGGAAAGGTTGTCTTTAATAGAGAGGTGTCTACTAACGGAGGTTCCACTGTACATAATGTAGGAACCCTGGTTGTGACATTGTCCACTCCTCCAGCTGCACACCACCAAATCCACAACAATGTCACACCAGTTATTTAGTTCATCATGCTTATGGTCATTGTACTTTCATCTTATGTAAAATGTAACTTTTTACACGGTTTCAATAAACGATTTGTAATTTGTAATTTGTAAATTATAAATTTCACTAATAATTTGACGCCGCCAATTCCACTGGTCTTCGAAATACGTAAGCTACACTGTTGACGACTATGACACTCCTCACAAACCACATTGTGAATCAGACGCCGATAGGCTTGTTCTTATCGTTTTCGAGGGCTATTGGTAGAGTTTGTCACCAAGCGCTGATATCTTGGAAGACCCAACAGGAAATCGTTCAGTCTGATTTTCCATAGACACCGAGCCTTTGGTGATGTTGGCGGCCTTTCCGAGAGGCGTAGATCTTGACCTGCAGTGTGCCGATATAAGGCCACATAGGGTCACGTCCAGGTAGATGAAAATTCGTAGAAAATCGAATAATCGAGGATTCAGTAAATTGTATGAATAAGTATAAGTATTTTCAAAAATAGATAATCTGTTTTTAGTATTTTCATGAGAAACTTTGGTGAAGGTACAAGCTGAAAATAATGGACCGTGTACTCAGAACTTACATTCCTGACAAAGATTCAAAGTTTTCTGCACTTTTTGCCGAACTGAAATCGACATCTTGGGCGGAGTACTTACGTGGCCTGGAGAATAATGACACTGCTTGACACCATGCGCCGCCACTTGTGTTATCACACTGATGCTGATCTGATAATGATTTTCGCAAATGTTGCGAGGCAGTTTTGGACATTGCTTTTGAAATTTTAGAAAGTCCTATGGTCCTTGGTCGTGTCAGATTCCGCACTAAATATATTCCTCGTACAAGCGCGAACTATTTCGAGGTACTGTGGGATGTGAGAGACCCCTATTGGGGACTTTGTGTAACTTTATCTGCCTGCCTATCTGCTGCTTAAATTTTCCCTTTATTGCATTCGGCCAGATATTTTTGGGGAAAACATACTCCTTTGTATATCACCTCGTCTGGTATGTCATTATGCGCATTTCGCACAGGAAACCTATCTTGCACTATTAGTCAATAGTGGAAAAAACCGCAATGAATAACAGGCTACATGTAGGCTCTACGTGTACCGTATGTAGCGTACACACTATATCAATTCGCGGTTTTTGACTATAACTGTTTCGACTATTACTGTTGTAATGTTTTGATAATGATTTTGGCCGAAAAATTTCAGAAAGTTACCCCCTCCCCTATCTTCAAGATCAAAAGATAGCAGCGCCCCTGAAATAGGTTTCAAAAGGTATGAAACAAGTCAAAGAGGCGATATTAAAAACGGCAGCATGCAGGCTATCTAGCTGCATTTACTTCGCCCAACGGTGATAGAAATACGTCAGCCGAAAGCGGAAGCCCGATGTACACATTGAACAGGTTCCATGCGATCATTTTAGTCTACCAGTGTATAAAAGTGTAAAAACACCCTGTTTACAATGTTTCATTGGATGATGTATTAGCCTCGTTTTGACAACGGAGGATTTTGTGAAATAATCATCACTTCATAAGGTAATTAACGAGACTGCGGGTTACTGCTGGTAGCATTATAAACATGTACTTCTTACCAGGCCCTGGAGAATCAGTGTCTCAAGGCTACACAACTAAACCTCAGTGAATGAATTCAGGCCACAGTCCAAAAGAGGATTCTAATTGTTTTGAGGTACGGAGCAGTATTTGAGTTTCAAACGAATGTTGTATCGTAATGCAGCCCTCGTCTTGCTATCTTTGGCATGGGCCTTGTGTCGGGATACAATGTAATGTTCTCAAAGTTTAGTTTGGATGGAGGTGCCCTTATCAAAGCTATTTCAGCGTTTGATCGAAAAAAGTTTGGCGTCCGCGAGAAATCAAAGCATACATGTACACACCAATTCGTTCAAACGCTGAAAAAAGAAATGCAATCAGTCCGAAAACCTAAACATATATCCTTGGGTGCAGGCTTGTTGTGCAGGAATGGAAGGTACATGTAGTATACTTTGGGCTAATGCAATGCGTGTGTATTACAAAACCTACTCCTGTTACGTTGCTCATGATACCACAATGACAGCTATCGGCCGACAATTTGACGGCTCACCTTACTGAATTTGCCTTCAAACATAAAATGAATAGCATTCCAAAAGGAGGGTATACTTCAATCACCAATCTGAATTTAATACATCTACAACAAACGCTAGAACTAGAAATGAAGAAAAGTTCGAAAACTATGCAGAGCCTCTTTACATTGAGGAGCTGTTAGCTAGATGTCCATCTACATTGTACGATCCATATACGAGGACCATGTTTATAGCTGGTGGCTGAACTTCAGTGTGAGGTTCACGGTTCGCGCATCATCCACTGATTCGTGTGGCACTGACCGCAAACAATCCAGAAAAATCATCTGGAAGGCCTTCAAAGGTATGTTTCTTAATGTCACTAGTCTCATTGTGCCAACTTAAATTGGTCAGGCCAACTTTAGCATATGCGCTTTCGATTATCTCGTTGCTTAATGGAAAAGCTTTGAACCTCTTGTTACCGACAGAGTAGAAGGTTTGATCCTGAACCCCGGCCAGGAATAATATTCCCCCTGGCTTGAGAAGTGAGGTCACCTGTTTAACAGCACTCCTAAATGATGATTCGTCAGAACACGCTGCCTCTAACCAGAGGCTGGATGTGATGACGTCGAAGGGTTCCAAGGCCAACGGAGCCAATGGGTTCTCTTGGTGAACATCACATGGTACGACCCGTTTGATTGCTTGCCGGATGTGGTCTTGTCTTAGTTTCCATTCATCGCTGAAACAAGACAACGTTTCGGTAAGGTCGAAAACAGGCCAAGGTTTTTCAAGCGGTTTTTAAGAGTCGAGTGATGTAAAGAATTGATACCGAACTTGAGTTATTAGTCGTCTCACCAAACACCGCGAGAGTGGCTCTACATGTAAAATGGAGGTCAAATCCGAGGCACTTCGAATTTACAGCAAATGAATTCAAACATCTTACGGTACATACCTTTTCCCTTCTAGTTTGCACACATATTCAAAGTATCGTTGCCAGTTGTGGGCATCATGGTCACTATGCACCCATTTTAGGATTTCATCCAAACTTTGCGTTGCATAATCCGAGCAGATGATATCTGAACATCGACTTCCAGCGGAAATGACAGAATAGATACTCGGGCCAGACCCTACGTCAAGGAGTCTGCTACCATCACGAATTTCTCCCGCAGCTGAAGAAAAATACACATATATATTTCATCAATAATGTTCGTCATCATCGTCATGGAACCCGCCGATGAACTCCATCAAAACTTTAGGTGACATCAAGTTAAGATCATTCATTAATCCACACCTTATCCGATGGTTTATATTGCCATTTTGCAATCGTCACTTCGCTTAATTGCCCTTTTCGCCTATTGCCTAATTGAACACATGTACCAGGTGCCAGACATGTTCTGCGAAACGAGAAAACTACGAAGTTGTTTTTTTAGCGAAAGCTTTGACGGTGTGAAGGTCAGCATACAAGAGACAAACGATAAAATTAGGTTAATGCGCAGGCGAAAGGAGGAAGTAAAGACTGAAAGTCGCTTGATGACAATGATTGATGAAACTGCTGTCGAAAACTGGTGACGAAAAGGCTGAAGGTGGGATACAAGAATTCTTTCGTAAGGAATTGGGAGTAGGGTACATGAAGTAAACATCGAGGTGGCGCACATGCAGGTACTGAATGCGGTGGCATGGTGGATCCCGGCCTATTGTGGTGTGTTTTACTCAATAAAAGACACATACAAAGTGAAGAGCAATACCAGAAACCTGATGATGGGATCGATGTACCAAGTTCACGCAGAATTTCCGAAAATCGTTAACGACAGGCGCAAAATATTTTTCCAATATTTCAAGAAGGCTAAAGCAGTGTATCACGAAACAGGGACGTTTTCTTATACGTCAACGGAAGGAAGTTCACGGTTGACAACATTAAAAACTGTCCGGTGAAGATAACACATGTGCGAAAATTAGCCCATGGTGACTAGGCAACGGATGATCGGCGTGTTACCCCGAACTGACCAGGAGGAGACTTTGAATCTAACCCATAGGAAGCCGAGGATCGACAGGAAACTTACGACTCTAACACCAATAGTGCGTTTTCCGAAATGCCAACGCCTACTCCATTCTTCAACATCGTGCTCAGGTAGCTTTGAAAGAGATTCCGTGGATTCATCCACCTTGCAACCCCTAAAAAATGCTGGATATCATTGTCAGTCATTGAAAGGCGCCTTGAATGGCTGTCATTTGCAATTGAGAGAACATCCTGATGTCACGCACCTTCGGGAGAACTGTTGCGCGTGACCTCAGGAGCTCGCACAATTGGATTGGCGTAATAAATAACTTGGAACTTTATGCACATGTATGCAAAACTTTTTTTTTAATAACAGACAATATGTGCATAAGTGTGCATAATGTATATCGTCAGCAGTGACTGACTGATTAGGAACGCAATGCTGTATTATCCTCTATATATTATACTAGCAAATCGGGCCAGACCCTATATCAAGAAGACTGCTACCATCACGAATTCCTGCCGCAGCTGAAGAAAAATACACATATATATTTCATCAATAATTGTCGTCATCATCAAGCTCGGAACCCGCCGATGAACTCCATCAAAAACTTTCCGTGACATCAAGTTAAGATCGTTCTTTAATCCACACCTGATCCGATGGTTTATATTGCCATTTCACCTATTGCCATTTTGCAATCGTCACTTCGCCTAATTGCCCTATTCGCCTATTGCCTAATTGAGTAATTCCAATATTGCCTAATTGAATACATGAACCATGTGCTTGACGAGTTCTGAGGAAGGAGAAAACTACGATGTTGGTTAGCGAAAGCTTTGACGGAGTGAACGTTAGCACACAAGAGACAAACGATGAAAAATAGGTAATTGCGCAGGGAAAAGGAGGAACTAAAGTCTGAAAGTCACTGGCTTGTAGTGCAGGTCAACGGTTGACAAACATTGATGAAACTGCTGACGAAAAGACTGCCGGTGGGATACAGAAATTCTTTCGTAAGGAATTGCGAGTAGGGTACATGAAGTAAACATCGAAGTAAACACCCCTCTAGAAATCATGGCTACACTATAGCCGCCGCACCTGGCATATTTTGATATTTTGACTTTTTTAATGGTCAACATGTAACTTCATGCACATGTATTTGTTGTTTTTTTTGTATATATGGAAAAAAAATATTAAAAGAACAGACTGGCTGATGAAGCATCTCTAACATCTTGTCATAGAACCGGCTTTCCTGCTGATGATAATTCTCCAAATAGATGTTGGGGTCGAAATGTGTTTTATAGTTGACTCCAGATAATCTTGCCTTCTCAAGTGATTCGGAAGCTGGATCGTTAGCCATGATAAGAAGCAAAGGTGCAAAGTGCCTAAGGGCGCAGTACTGTATGCAGCTAAACTGGTCTTTCTGTTGTCCTGCACCAGGTTTTCAGTGTTTACAAATCATTGACCTTCTGTGCTATTCTATTTACAATTCAATGACCTTTTGTGATATTCTAATAGAATAGCACAGCAAGGCACTGATCTGTGAACACTAAAGTGGCACCAGATTGTGCAGTGTGAATATGTATATTGTCAGTGTATGACCGGTCATGAACTCTTTGCTCTTTGGAAAAGCTGTAGAGCTGAAAACGCGTTAAAGGGAGACTATAGGCAGGGCCCTTGGTCATGTCAGACTCAGCACTAAATATATTCCACAAAAATATTAGGCTTTATTTCCACAAGCGTAAATCATTTCGACGTACTGTCAGATATGAGAGACCCCTATCGGCGATTTTGTGTAACTTTATCTTGCCTGCCTAGCTGTTGCCTATGTCATGTTAATTCTACAAACATGTGTAGCCATAATTACTATTTTTAATCATAAATATGAATAGTGTACTTTGCGCCGAGTATTTGATGCAATGCGTGTGTATTGAAAACCTACTCATGATACGTTACTCATGATGCCACAATGACACCTATCGGCCGACAGTTTGACGGCTCACCTTACTAACTCTGCCTTCAAACATACAATAAATAGCATTCCAAAAGGAGGGGATGTTTCAATCACCAAAACTGCTCTAAATTTCAGGTAAGACACGCTAAAATTCAATTATCCATCCTTTCTCTCTCACCTGCAGAATAGATCTGTGATTTTTTACATACACACTTCTCTGGAATTTCGCTACGATATCTACTCCATCGAATTGCGCCACCCATTTTGTGTCATTCAAACTTACCTATGGAACACTTTTGCATGTTACTCCATTTGGGCTCAAACACAAGAGTATCCCTTTAATTTTCTAAAGGGAGAACTGAGTTAACAGCTCGGCCGCCAGGCGGCGCCCTGACCGATCCCGCGAGATCGCGCCGATCTCATGCCGCCATATTCAGTCTTTACTCTTGTGCTTCTACGAAGCACATCGTTTTTTCAAAAGCTGCCGTGAATTCGATTTAAAACCAAATTCAACCAGCCAAGTCTAGACGATTTTTGGGTTCATTCACCTACGGAGTAGACCGCCAAACTAATCTTGGCATTAGTATTGTCCAGTCTATTTAATTATAGACATTTTCTTAGCTAGCTTAGTCGACCCGGCTCCATTATTTTGATCTTGGTAGGGTAGAGTTAAGTAGGCTATTCTCCGCTCTATTGTAATGAACAAGACTCAGATCCATTGCAATAGTGTTTAATTCAAGTAGGCATGTTTTCCTTTCCATTAATTATTGCGTCCTTTCTGGCCTACTTGGGGTTCCCAGTGTTTTTATTGTCATTGGTACCATTTTTTATATGGCGTACACCTCCGACGGCATCCTTTGTCTCACCACAAAGGAATGCGTCTGGTGGCGGGAAACGGGCCGCGAAGACGCCTAAACCCTCTTCCGGTTCCGTTTCCGGGCATATAACCCGGAGGTCTAGCAAACCTCCCGCCACCACCCCTTCCGTCAGCCGAGTTCCGGTTCCGGCCGCGGCTGCGAAGGATGCGGGATCTGACATTATTAATGTCTGTGGTCCCAAGGGAGACTTACAACCAATAAGTCTCCAAGGGTTTAATATACCCCGGACCTCAGGGAACCTTCCGGTTCCCCTGTCGTCCGCTCCCCCGAGTACAAGCCCTTTGTACCCGCGGGAGCACCCTGCTTCCGGTCCGCCGATTGCAGTTCCGGTTACTGACGCGGGTTCCCGTTTTGCAGTAACCGAAGACTCTACTGGGGGTTTTTCTCAGTCTTTACTGCGAAATAACCCCAGTCCTCACGGACACAGTAGAGTAGGGCCGGACCTTATAACGCCACCTCCGAAACGCCATGCGTCTTCGGTAACAGCGTTTCCGCCCTCCGTACCTCCTTCTAAAAGGGCTTCCGGTAGCTCCATACCGGCGAAGGAGTTACGGGCATTTCCGGTTTCGGACTTCGTCCTACCGGAAATGCAGGCACCTTCCTACGTTGGCCAACCTCTTGGGTGGAACCAACCGGAAGTGCCACCCCCTCCTCGTAGCAGAGGCGTCGTTCCCATGGAACGAGCTACGCAGAGAGGACATCTGAACTCTAGTTCAGAATATGGGCAACTTCCGCTTCCGGAAGACCCATTCGCCCGCACATACGGCTTCCAGGGTTCGCTTATGCGCTCACCCTCGCCTCAACCGCCCGTCGTTGAGAGAAGCCGCACGTCGGGTCCGGAACCCGAGTCGGGACAGCAACTGTCCCAGCTCATCCAGATGGTAGCAGGTCTTTCTGATAGACTCAGCCATCTGGAGCAGGGTTCCGGTTCCTCTGGTGCGCCTGGTCCCATCGGATACCCACCATCCGACTCCTCTATTTTAGAGGAATTTTCTGCGAACGAGAGTTCTCAGCCAGGCTACCGCTCCCCCAATCAGGAGGAGCTGTCACCAGAGGAGGCCAGTATCCTGTCGGATATGAGGACACTCAGATCCTTGATCAGAGCGTACCTCCCGCAGGATCTGTGCCCTACCCCGCCGGAACTGCCAGCCTTGTCAACACCGACCTTTTCACTCTGGGGACAGGAAGTGGATCCCAATCCACAGGTTTCTCAAGGCTCCACTCGGGCACTTGAATTCCTTCCTCCCTCCCCGTCGGTGTTAGCAGTCTCTGAACTTTTGGAGCGTACAATCAGAGACTCACAAGGCGCCCACCAACGTACTTCCATCCCTGTCCTTCCGGCAGTCGGACCGGAAGCTTGGTGTAAACCGGGGAAGTTGTTCACGGCACAACTTCCTCCCGTTAGGCAGTACCGCGCTGACTATTATCGAGTCAGCTCGGCCGGCTGTCCAGCTGCAGCATCGACTTCCATATTAAAGGACGATGTACAGCTGGACCAACTCGTGCCTAGGGTGACCTCCTCCTCGGCTTACCGAGACCTTAGAGCACAAGAGGGTCTGGCCAAAAACACGTTAGCGGTGCTCTCCTACGCAGAGCACACTAACCTGGCCCTAGCCAGATCCCTAAAAGATAATGAGTCACTATCTGATGACACAAAATCGCTTGTGACATCCTTGTCACATTCGATTAGGCACGCTATTGCGCTGTCCGCCAAGACCGCAGCAAATAGCGTCCTACTCCGTAGAGACGCCGCACTGGGCTCTCTCAATGTCATCAGATCCCTCCAGCTGGAAGGGGCCTTAAGAACCGCTCCTATGGACGGTTCTTTCCTGTTCGCAGATTCTGTACAAGAGGCGGCTCAAGCACAGAAAGATTGGGACAAATTATATGCCCCCACTGCGACACAGAGGGCCAAGACCTCTCTACCTAACGCTAGAAAGATAGAGAGGCCCCAGCAGGCATCGGGTTCAATCCCGTACGCCAGGCAGGTCCTGCCTAGGCCTACCCCGCCTAGTCAGCCTGCTCCTGCTGGATCCTTCCGACGGGAAGCGGAGGGTCGCCGGACTGGAAAGAGGAAAAATACTTCCTCTAACCAGGGTGGATCCGGTCCGACTAAGCACTCCTTTCGCCCAAGGGGTGCTGGCCGGAAGAGGTGACTCCCCCCTCCTTTCTCCTCCCGGACGCAAAAAGGAGCCGACTCCGGTAGTCGGGGGCCGTCTGCAAAAATTTGCAGACATTTGGGACGATTGGTGCCCAAAGGGGTCCCCAGTCCCAAACATGTTGAGGTACGGAGTGAAACTAGATTTCAACCGTACCCCCCCGACTACCATATATCCAACCCCAGTTCAGCCACCGAAGGACCCAGTCAAGGCCTCTGCCCTCCAAGCAGAGGTCGCGACATTACTGGAGAAGCAAGCTATCCAGGTCCTTCAAGATCCATGCTCCCCCGGCTTTTACAGCCACGTTTTCTTGGTTCCCAAGAAAGCAGGGACATGGAGGCTGATCATAGACCTTTCCAGGTTAAACACCTTCTTGAATGTTCCTCATTTCAAGATGGAAACCACCAGGTCTATAGCAACGGCGATACAGCCCAACGATTGGGCGGTATCGATGGATTTAATGGATGCGTACTTACATGTACCGATCCATCCAGACTATCAACACTTCCTTCGATTCCATTACGAAGGAAAGACGTATCAATTCAGGGCCCTGCCATTCGGTCTGGCATCGGCACCCCTAATTTTTACGATGATAGTCACAGCCTTCGTCGCTCCCTTTCACGTGATGGGGTTCAAGCTCCATCACTACCTAGACGATTGGCTACTCCGTTGCAAATCGCGGGAACTACTACTGCAACAACTTCAGGTTCTAAAGCAAAAAGTAGTTTCCGCAGGTTGGATTATCAACGAAACAAAGTCAGAATTCATACCATCCCAAGACTTCGTTTACGTTGGAGTTCGGTTCCTTACGGCCATAGGGAAAATGCTGCCCCCCCTAGACAGGATAAAGAAAATTCTTCATCTCGTCGCAGAATTCAGAGGAAGGACTCAAGCTCCCGCAAGGCGATGCTTGAGCCTTTTGGGACTTCTGAATTCGGCAGCAGACCAAATCCCCCTTGGCCGTCTATATATGCGTCCCATCCAGATGTTTCTAATGTCTCTATGGAAACCCCACAGGGACCCATTAGACAAGTTGGTATTGATACCTCAATACCTACTCAAGAACGTCTGGAACTTCTGGGAGTCGGAGACTCGTCTCCAAAGCGGTGTAGATCTTGCTCCACCGCCCCCAGAAGTGTCCCTGTTCACAGATGCTTCCCTACTAGGGTGGGGAGCACATCTGAACAACGGGGACATGTCCATAAGAGGACAAGGGAGGAGACCATTCTTCCAATAAATATATTGGAAATGAAGGCTGTCCTTCTTGCCGTGAGGGCTCTTTCCCTTCGCCTGAGGAATCGGAGAGTAACCCTGTTCTCCGACAATTCTACAGTAGTAGCATATGTCAGGAGACAGGGAGGCACAAAGTCCGGCATTCTTTGCCAGCTAACTTGGGAGCTTTACCATCTTTGTGCCGACCTTGGAGTATCGATATGTGCCAGACACATACCGGGCAATCGCAACATCCTTGCCGACGCCCTGTCCCGTCAGAACAAGCTAGTTCAGACAGAGTGGACACTCCATCAGGAGATTGTAGACGACCTTTGTCGCCTTTGGCAATCTCCGAAGGTAGATCTGTTCGCCACCAGGCTGAACAATCGCCTTCCCATCTATTACTCTCCACTTCCGGACGAAGAGGCCCTGGAAGTCGACAGCCTTACAGCCTCTTGGGTCGGGCTGAACGCATATGCGTTTCCACCCCTCCCTCTCATCCAACCAGTCCTGAACAAGATCTTGACCAGCCATCCGGTGAGAATAACTCTCATCGCACCTTGCTGGCCAAATCAGGCCTGGTTCCCAGCCTTGCTGGAGCTCCTGATAGATCACCCCAGGAGTCTTCCTACTTGGAAGCACCTCCTGTGGCACCCCCTGGGGAGATGCTACCACCAGAACCCTGGATTTTTCAAGTTTCACGCCTGGAACTTATCCAGTTGCATCTCCACCAGAGAGGCTTTTCGGACATCGCTGTCAAGCGCATGTCCGCACCTCAAAGGGGGTCTACCCTTGATGTGTATCAAGGAAAGTGGTCTACCTTCACTTCCTGGTGCATGGAGAACGGAGTTAATCCGATCTCTCCCTCTATATACAGATTAGTTGATTTCCTTATTGAATTATTCACGGAAAGACAACTATCTGTCACGGCTATAAAAGGGTACAAGTCCGCCATCGCTTCTACCCTCCGTGTTTTAAGCACCTGGGATCTTCGTTGGGAGGACCAAATAACCCCTCTTTTCAGAGGAATGTTATTAGAGCGTCCTAGACCGGTTCACAACACCCCTAAATGGGACCTTTCTCTTGTCCTTAAGGTGCTCATGAGGCATCCTTTTGAACCCATGTCTATTTCATCCATGAAATATCTGACACTCAAAACGGTCTTTCTAGTAGCCTTGGCTACCGCCCAACGGAGATCAGAGCTCCATGCACTTTCTTTTAAGAAGCTGGCTTTTAGAGAGGGAGGGGAGGTTATCCTGGCTTTTATACCAGGATTTCTGACGAAGAACCAGGGACCGGCCGCCTCTCGGCCCCCGGTTACTATTCCCTCTCTGTCAGGAACGATCTCTTATGATCTTCCTGACAGAACTTTATGTCCCGTCAGGGCCCTAAAGTTCTACATAAATAGGACAAAACCTCCCGGTATCCGCCAGGGGAGAGAGCGTTTGTTTTTGTCCTATAAGGAGGGAAATAAACGAGAGATAGCGGCCGCCACTATTTCAAGGTGGATTGTGGAGACTATTCGTCTTTCCTACAACACCTTGAAGACTTCCTCTGATCTTCGTGCGCTAGCTAACATCTCAGCGCACGAAGTTAGAGCACTAGCCACCTCCTGGGCTAACTACCGAGGAGTTGCTCTTCAAGAAGTCGTTTCCGCTGCATGTTGGAGTAATCACTCCACATTCTCTCGTTTTTACCTACGAGATGTTTCTTCCCTCGTAGATGGCATGCACACAATCGGCCCGATTGTGTCTGCGGGGCATGTTGTTTGATCCTGGCTAGATCAAAAAAGGGGGGGAAGCCCGATTGAAGAGTCAAACGCGCATCTTGCGCCATTTTTGATATGCCCTATCTTCAACATCCAGGCAACCCCTAGTAGACTAGAAAGGACGCAATTTCTTATTGTTGTTTAGCAATAATTCATTCTACACCCTTCAACATGCCTTACTTGCTCTAAGCTCTGTTGCCGGAAAGAAGATGGTTTTATTACGCAATTCTAGCGCTTTCCGGAGAATGGGTCTATTACTCTCTATAATATGATTGTAATACCGAGATCAAAATACCGGTCCTCCGGTTCTCCCCATTTCTTTCCCCTGGCGGTCCTCCTTAGCTAATATGCCGGTGGTGCCTCCTGGATGGAACAACAGCTCAGCCTTAGGTAAGTCCTCGTTTCCCACCTCCAATAGGTTGCTGGGATTCGATGCAAAAGTGTTCCATAGGTAAGTTTGAATGACACAAAATGCCCATTTCCTTACAAGAAATGGCCATTTTGTTAGTTCATACTTACCTATGGAACACGGCCCTCCCGCCGTCCCCACAAACGGGACATACTCTTTATTAACGCTCAAGAGTAAAGACTAAATATGGCGGCATGAGATCGGCGCGATCTCGCGGGATCGGTCAGGGCGCCGCCTGGCGGCCGAGCTGTTAACTCAGTTCTCCCTTTAGAAAATTAAAGGGATACTCTTGTGTTTGAGCCCAAATGGAGTAACATGCAAAAGTGTTCCATAGGTAAGTATGAACTAACAAAATGGCCATTTCTTGTAAGGAAATGGGCAATTCCCACGACATTGAAATCTCAAGCTGCTCCCTGATTGGTTGTAGACTGGTTGTTTCCTGTTCAATCATGTCAACTGCCGCGAATTGTGTAGCCCTTTGCAAAATAGTGCATGCAAACATAATCAAAAATGGTGAATGTTCACCAAGTTTGTGTGGTCTGGAATCTTAATTTCTTAATATTTGAAAACATTCTTTCGAGAAAAATTTGTGATATTTTGGCTGGATAAAGTTTTACAAAATTTCTTGTTATAGCGATTAAACATTTGGGGCCAAGGCAATAATGAGAGCATCCTAAAATGTGGAATCGGGAATGATTGCCAACTGGCACGGCGAGGATGATCGGCCAACGCAACGATAACCAGGTATTTTCCAATCCTACTACTGAAAGGTGTGTGAAAACCTAGACCGTATGGACTGGTATTCAGATCACAATTTTCTCCAGACTTTCCGCTAATAAATCAGTAGCTTTGACCAGGCCGTTCTCTGTTTCAGAGGTCACCAGGAAATCGCCCAGGTTTTTTTCTTTTTCTTTGTTTTGCGCAGTGGTTATACCAGACTCACCGTGACTTCGTTCCTAGGTCAAGATGAGAAGTCAGGCAAACTTAAACGTTAGATGGTCTACTTGGGATAGAGCTTGATGAACGTGGTCCCTGAACCCCGAAAACATTTTATCCTGAGGCTCGGAGGCATGGTTAGAAAAAAAGCTACACACATTAGGCCTTATGTGAGCATGCGACAGGGCCTCTAAAGATAAATCGTTACAACCACCACTAAATCATTCCCAGGTGAGCACAATGTCCCAAGGCAGGACATTTCATTTAAAACAAAAATGAAAAATCAGTTTCGAAACCTTGTATAGCGTCGTTACATTCAGGAGCTGTTAGCTAAATGTCCATCTACATTGTACGATCCATATACGAAGACCTTATTTATAGTGTGAGGTTCACGGTTCGCGCATCATCCACTGATTCGCGTAGCACTGACCGCAAACAATCCAGAAAAATCACTTGGGAATGAGACGCGCTCACAGGTATATTTCTTAATGTCACCAGTCTCATTGTACCACCTTAAATTGGTCAGGCCAACTTCAGCAAGTGCACTTTCGATTATCTCGTTGCTTTGTGAAAAGACTTTGAACCTCTTGTTACCGACAGAGTAGAAGGTTTCACCCTGAACCCCGGCCAGGAATAATATTCCCCCCGGCTTGAGAAGTGAGGTCACGTGTTTAACCGCACTCCTATATGATGATTCGTCACAACACGCTGGCTCCAAACAGAGGTTGGATGTGATGACGTCGAAGGGTTCCACGACCAACGGAGCCAATGGGTTCTCTTGGTGAACATCACATGGTACGACCCGCTTGATTGCTTGCCGGATGTGGTCCTGTCTGATTTTCCATTCATCGCTGAAACGAGACGAAGTTTCGGTAAGTTCGACAACAGGCCAAGGTTTTTCAAGCGGTTTCCAAGAGTCGAGTGGTGTAAGGAATTGATACCAAACTTGAGTTATTAGTCGTCTCACCAAACACCGCGAGAGTGACGCTACATGTAAAATGGAGGTCAAATCCGAGGCGCTTCGAATTTACAGGAAATGAATTCAAACATATTATCGTACATACCTTTTCCCTTCTAGTTTGCACACATATTCAAAGTATCGTTGCCAGTTGTGGGCATCAGGGTCACCATTCACCCATTTTAGGATTTCATCCAGATTTTGAGTTGCAAAATCTGAGCAGACTATCTCTGAACATCGGCTACCGGCGGAAATGACGGAATGGATGCTCGGGCCAGACCCAACATCAAGGAGTCTGCTACCATCACGAATTTCTGCCGCAGCTGAAGAAAAATACATATTTCATCAATAATGTTCGTCATCGTCATCATCATCATCATCATCCTATTCGGAACCCGTCGGTTAACTCTATTAAAAACTTTAGGTGACATCAAGTTAAGATCATTCTTTAATCCATACTTGATCCGATGGTTTATATTGCTATTTCGCCTATTGTCACTTCGCCTAATTGCCCTATTTGCCGAATGCCTAATTGCATAATTCCCATATTGCCTGATGGAATACACGTACCAGATGCTAGATAATGATCGTTTTGTGCTCAGGAAAGTACAGCAGTTCTTTCCCCTCGTAAAATGAACATTTATTTCAGACCTGATAGTAAACGATAACGTCAGCAAACATCGTCCCGTCTGACCTAGTTATGTAATCTAGGTCCAGGAAATCTATGAATTGATCGTCTCCGCTGCAACATCTTATAACTTTCGGCATCAATTTCTCAGGAAGCCGTCAACTTTTTTGTATAAACCCTTTTACTGAGAATTTAACGTGCTAATTTGATTTTTAACGAGTAACATTGTTATTATCTATGGATGAACCTAGCAATGAGATAGACCAACATAGACATGCTTTACATGTAATATGTTGAATTTGTCAATACCGTGTGCAAACAAAGAGGGAGAAAAAGCTACCACCAGTTCACAAAAAGGATCTTATCCTGGAGTTTCACGACATAAATGTTAAAGCTTATATTGATGATGTTCTCATTTATAAGCTTATATCAATGTCTTAAAGATACAGCATGCAACGGATCCATACGTGCAGTTGACGTGCAGCAGGTTTATATGAATTTCCTGCGCAAGAAGTTCTAAGATATTTCTTTTTCCCCAAAAGATGCATATTCTGAAGACATCGTCGTGCCATTCATCAAAAAGTGGCATTTTTGCTTGGGCCAAATGAACGAGTGCGGTGGACTACGCCTTCCCCTAACCTCGCCATCCCCAGTAGGCTCTCTAATGTTAGCATGCGTAAACCCCAAGCCCCCCTCCGCCAGGCTGAAAGACAAAGGCCACTAAATCCATTCAATTGTTTGAAACGGACATCCCACGTCCAAAACTACCTGGACCTAGAAATCATGGCTACACGATGGCCGCCGCACCTGGCATATATATTTTGATATTTTGAAGTTTTTTATATCGACATGGAACTTCATCCAAATGTATGCAAAAAAACTACAACAAGTTCTATTATCCGGGGACCTTCGTTTTACCTTAGAAGAAAATTAATCTATCATGATTGCTGTTCAGACTTTTATTATTCGTACAAATGGCTTTACCCTTCGAAGGCCGCTACCACCCAATCCCATGTAAGAACGGTTTTTCCGAACTCTTGACAAAACGCCACCATTTATCTTTCACTAAAATCACCTGTATGTAAATATATGTCTATTTATTCACCATTTGTGAAAGACATTGTACTGTATCAGGGAAAGGACATTTATAAGTTTCTTTGAAAGGTACGTCCAATCCTTATTCTGTTGAATAAAATATGTTTGAACTAAACTAACAACAAATTAAAAGAACGGAGGTTCTTACCCGCGAGCTCATGAAACATCTCTAACATCTTGTTGAAGAACCGGTTTTCCGTCGTGTGATAATTCTCCAAATAGATTTTGGGGTCGAAATGTGTTTTGTAGTCGACTCCAAATAATCTTGCCGTCTCAAGTAATTCGGACGCTGGGTTGTTGGCCATGATAAGAAGCTATGGTGCAAGTGCCTGGGGGCGGAGCGCTGTATGGAGTTAACTTGGTCGACGGGACCTGTCCTTATGGTGTACTGCACAAGGCTTTCATTGATTACAGATCAGTGACCTACTGTACTATTTACCTCTCGGGGACCTTTTGTGACCTCCTATTGACAGTCCAGTGATATTCCATATGTGTGTTTGTATATTGATTGTCAGAAGTGTATCACCAGTCAACTTATTTCGATACTTAAAATCAAAATGTACTTGCGCCGAGTATTAAAACAAAGAAATGCGCGTGTTTGCAAAGCTACTCATGGTATTGGAATGACAAGCATCAGCCGACACTACGACAATCAGGTTACTTCTATTCCCACCACAGAAAGGTGTGTGGAGCGCAAGACAATATGGACTGATATTCAGATCGAAGACTTACACTCATTAATTATAATCGGTCGTCGTATTTGAGGGCACCAGAAATTCGCCCACGTTTTCTTTATTTTGTGAAGTGGTTACCAGACTTACCGTGACTTCGTTCCCTTGTCGAGACGAAAGGGTGCAGTCTCTGGAAGTTGGGGAGCATGTATCAGATGACAATTTCCTAAAATACGGTGTTCCGAAAGGGCCGGTGGTTGGCTCCAAGTTGTATTGTATATATACCAAACCAATTGGCAATCTGCCATTGCTTCGATAGAAGCCTGTGTCCAGGACTTGAAACCCTGGTTAAGGACAAATGGACTGAAGCAGAATGACGATAAGACAGAGTTTATTGCATTTCATCCTAAACACCTTTAATAATGTCTCCCATATTTGTCTCTTTCACGAACGGATCTATGTAATAAAGTATTACTTGCAAATAGTATTGTGGTATATAAAATCATATGAGGAACGTTCAAAATTTCCATTTCAATAATTGCTTGCACACTGGTTTTTGCTTGGGTTCCTATATTTGTGTCCGACAATAGACCTCTTCATTCATACCAACTTCGTCGCAGTGATATTCGTCTCTTGGTCTTTTTTTCTTTTCTTTTCTTTTCTTTTCTTTTTAGACGAACATGTGGGTTTGCTACCAACTACAAAGCCTTATTTGAGCATGCGAGAGAGCCTCTGTGGATAAATTAACAAACAATTGAATAGGTGCCTATACACCCCTCATTTCATCTTCCACTAAATCATTCCCAGATGATCACAATGTCCCCAGGCAGGACATTTAATACATCAAACGCTGGAACCAGATATGAAAAATCGCTTTGAATACTATGCATAGCCTCGTTACATTGAGGAGCTGTTAGCTAGATGTCCATCTACATTGTACGGTCCATATACGAGGAACTTGTTTATAGCTAGTGGCTGGACTTCAGTGATGTGCACTGTTCGCGCATCATCCACTGATTCGTGTGGCACTGACCGCAAACAATCCAGAAAAATCATTTGAGTGGCCCTCAAAGGTATATTTCTTAATGTCACTAGTCTCATTGTACCATTTTAAATTGGTCAGGCCAACCTCGGCAAATGCACTTTCTGTTATCTCGTTGCTTAATGGAAAGGCTTTGAACTTCTTTTTACCGACATAGTAGAACGTTTCACCCTGAACCCCGGCCATGAATAATATTCCCCCCGGCTTGAGAAGTGAGGTCACGTGTTTAACAGCACTCCTATATGATGATTCGTCAGAACACGCTGCCTCTAAACAGAGGCTGGATGTGATGACGTCGAAGGGTTCAAAGACCAACGGAGCCAATGGGTTCGCTTGGTGAACATCACATGGTATGACCCGTTTGATTGCTTGCCGGATGTGGTCTTGTCTGAGTTTCCATTCATCGCTGAAACGACACAAAGTTTCGGTAAGGTCGACAACAGGCCAAGGTTTTTCAAGCGGTTTCCAAGAGTCGAGTGGTGTAAGGAATTGATAACGAACTGGAGTTATTGGTCGTCTCACCAAACACCGCAAGGGTGGCGTTACATGTAAAATGGTGGTCAAAACTTAACAGCAAATGAATTCAAACGTATACCAGTACGTACCTTTTCCCTTCTAGTGTACACACATATTCAAAGCATCGTTGCCAGTTGTGGGCATCAGGGTCACCATTCACCCATTTTAGGATTTCATCCAGATTTTGAGTTGCATAATCTGAGCAGACTATCTCTGAAGATCGAATTCCGGCGGAAATGACAGAATAGATACTCGGGCCAGACCCTACATCAAGGAGTCTGCTACCATCACGAATTCCTGCCGCAGCTGAAGAAAATACACATATATATTTCATCAATAATGTTCGTCATCGTCGTCGTCGTCGTCATCATCATCATATTCGGAACCCGCCGATTACTCCATCAAAAACTTTCGGTGACATTAAGTTAATATCATTCTTTAATCTGTACTTGATCCGATGGTTTATATTGCCATTTCGCATAATTCCCATATCGTCAAATTGAATACATGTACCAGATTAGTCACGTCCTGAGATAATGATTGTATTATCTGGAAAGGCGTGCTGACTAATATCCTTTTTGTGATCATTGGTATTAGAAGGGGGTCGGGTATTGGAAAGACCCATTGATCATCTTAGAATTTGACCGTGAACCCTAAGATTTTTATATCAACATGGAACTTCATCCACATGTATGCCAAAAAAGAAAAACAAAAATTATAAAGAACACACTAGTTCTTACCCGTGAGCTCGTGAAGCATCTCTAACAACTTGTCGCAGAACCGGCTTTCCCGCCCATGGTAATTTCCCAAAAAGATTTTCGGGTCGAAATGTGTATTGTAGTCGACTCCAGATAATCTTGCCGTCTCAAGTGATTCGGAAGCTGGATCGTTAGCCATGATAAGAAGCAATGGTGCAAATTGTCTAAGGGCGCAGTTCTGTATGCAGCTAACCTGGTCTTTCTGTTGTCCTGCACCAGGTTTTCAGTGTTTACAAATCAGTGACCTTCTGTGCTATTCTATTTACAATTTAATGACCTTTTGTGATATTCTTATAGAATAGCACAGCACGGCACTGATCTGTGAACACTAAAGTGGCACCAGATTGTACAGTGTGAAGATACATAATTGTCAGTGTATGACCGGTCATGAACTCTTTGCTCTTTGGAAAAGCTGTAGAGTTGAAAACGCGTTAAAGGGAGACTATTGTCCGCAGCGTATGACATTTAATGAGGTCATTGCTGTATTATCATAATATCATTAGCGTACTTAGCGCTGAGTATTTAATGCAATGCGTGTGTATTGCAAAAGCTACTCGTGATACGTTGCTCATGATACCACAATGACAGCTATCGGCCGTAAATTTGACGGCTCACCTTAAGTTTTCAATTGTTTTATCGGTTTGCGCATCATCCACTGATTCGCGTAGCACTGACCGTAAATAATTCATAAAAATCATTGTACCAACTAAAAATTGGTCAGGCCAATTTCAGCAAATGCACTTTCGATTATCTAGTTGCTTTGTGAAAACGTTTTGAACCTTTTTGATTTCGCGAAATTAAGTCATGTAATGCGGTTTAAAGACGATTTGTGATGCCTCTCCAACGAAGTTACTAGTTGGCCGAGGCGGTAACACTGCCAATAGTGATACTTTGACACGATGTCGAAAGGTTCCACAGTCATGGGTTCGAGCCATCCTGGGCCGCACTCTATTTTCATTTTGACATACATAATGACATACATGTTAATCGAATGTAATTGTACGTTCCCCCTCAAAAACAGCTTTTTAGTTATAAACTCCTTAATTCTCTGGTTCCAAATTTCATCCGTGTCTATTCTTATCATTTCCGGGGGCTATTGGCAGAGTTATACAAATAAAGACACATAGGCAATTTTCAGAACAGTTTGGTTATTATTTCTTTAAAGAATGTCCGAAAAGGTATTTTTATTTAATGAATAAATGAATTAAAAATGTCTTCGGTAAAAGCATCTGCTATATGCGCCTGTGTTGCCAATGGATTTCTCATTATCTATATCGCTGGAGTGGACACCCCCCCCCCCCCCCCCCAGTTATAGGCAGGAGCAGGGAGGTTAAAGTGGATATCCTTTGGTGACTTGATATATATATGCACAGTAGGGCACAAGGTCATTTTGATTCGCCACTAAATATATCCCTCGTACAAGCGTGATTAGTTTTGACGTACTGAGAGATGGGAGAGACCCCAATTGGCGACTTTAAGATAATTTCACCCTGCCTTCCTAGCTCCTGCATGAAGAGGCCATTTAACACTATTTTCGATTAAGAGGGTAATTACGTTTTCGACTTCAAAATAATCCATGTGTACTTTTATAAAATTCATAGAAAAAAAATTGAAGATTCACCACTAAAATATCCCTCGTACAAGCGTGATTAGTTTTGACGTACTGAGAGATGGGAGAGACCCCTATTGCCACCTGTGGCCGGAATGGAATTTTGTTGTGCGGATTCACTGAATGCGGTAAGTTATGCACATGGATGAAGGCCCTATACAGACGGAAGGAGTCTATTGTGAGTGTGATTTCAGGCTTTAAAGTTGACATAGGGTCTTCGTTTTAATTTTTTTTGGCTAACGTCGCCAAATGTAAATGATGCAGCTTTGTTTCTGCGTCGGCCGCGATCAGTCAGTTGGCCACGCCCCTCTCGCATCGCGATGACGTCACTCACGTCACAGCATAATATCCCAATGAGAGGTGGTTGATGACACTGGCATGATGTGTCGTCACATCACTGGAAGTGAGCGACATTGCTTCCCATTGGCTGAATAAAGTAAGGAGAATATGGAGCCGATTGGTAATGGAAAATTCATTACAGCATTACAAAAATAGTATCAAATTGCGTCCACAACCACTTTTTTTTAAAGATCCAGATCGTATGGAGCCTTAAATTGCATAGCCAATATTTGATACAACTTATTTTGTTGAAATTATTTGTGAGTTTTGTGCACTTTTAACAGTTTGGCAAGACCACCGAGCTGTATACAACCAAGGAATTTACTGTGTATAGTTGGCTGACCTAAGGTCGAAAATGACCTCTCTTCTCGAAATCAGAGCAAAGTCATTAGCATCCCCAGATCAATTTTCAAAGTTGAAATACTCCAGGATTTATGTATCAAATTAGCTACTACGAACGATATAAGACCTTTGTGCACTTTTTCTATAAAAAAGAGACAAATTACTCACTCAGAATGACGTTATTCCCACTGGGAACGAGTTTTTGATACTAAAAATCCATGCAAATCCGAAGTTTTTTTGCCTTTTTTCATCAAGTTTGCTTGCCGCCACCATTTTCTAGCTAAATCATGTGACAAAAGCTTAAAACCTTGACCCCATTTACCTTAGAAGTGTTCAGAACCTGTACATTCAACACTAGAAACCTCGACTCCAGGTCAACAGCGTTGTTAGTACAGGCCGCCGCTAGATGGCGAGATCGCTTGGTGGGGCCGTCTCCACAGTGTTGAATTGCTCACAGAAAAGGACAATTTTATGCTATAAAGACAAAGCCGGAATCAATGCAAATACCACCCTAGCAAATGGAATTAAATGGACAACAGTTCCAGATACATACACGTTCGCTCGGTTCTGCAATAGCGTGGTTTCAGTGTTGGAGGAGCGTGTAACGTTGCCGCGATGATACCGCCCCCGAAACAACAGCGCGGGTATGACGTCAACGCATAGCGCTGCCATCTATTAGGAACTGAGGGAACTATTTCACAATGTCGCTCATTTCCAGTGATGATGCATATTTTAGGAAAATCAGTCAGCTCATAATGTTCTTCCCAAAATGGTCCAAATCGCCACAATAGTAAATTTAAATTACGACACTTCAGAACTTCCGCCAGGACTAGTAGATATTTGTTGCATCTCATGATCTACCTTCCCCAAAACCTGCCATACTTAATCCCCAAGTGTGTCGGCCAAACTTTTGAATGAAGTGAGTAAAACACACATCTTTACAACCAGTTGTCTGAATATTTACCGTGGGCATGGAAATAATTTGCATTCCCGATTATGTTTTATACGATTATTCTTTTCCAGTAAGCGCAGTTTTTTTTATTGCAGCACCTGGTCTGTCATATCATGATGTGCATTTCGCATAGAAATGTTATTTTGCAGGAAAGTAAAAGTGGCAAAAACCACAATGATCAATATCCTACTTGGGACTTGTACTTCATGAGCAACCCTCCTAAATTCACCATTGCCTCATTTAGGGCATGACTAATCGATAATGCCTTCTAAATCTCCCAATATCACACAAAAACATTGGCCTAACTGATTCCTCGCCACAGAAAGCAGGCGCCTTGATACCAGTGTTGTCGTGGTCACAACCGGAGAAATATTTAACTATCCAACCAAATGAATTTATGTCGCCGAAGGGCTTGTTCATTTATTTATTCGCACACGTAGAGAACAATTGAACAACAGGTGGAATTTCATGCAGCGTGCTGTGTGGTACTTGTATTAAGATAGTACACACATTTCGTGCACTTTTTTTGTAAATAACGCACCCAATCGCTTGTTATAATCTGCGCCAGTTCGAGTACGCTGTGTTTGCTGAAAAACCCTCATTTTTTCCAAAAGCTAAAAAACCCTCATTTTCAAGAGTGTTGTTCAGGTACGTTAGTAAATGTGCAGGCTCTGTAATTCTATGCTCTTCCTGTAATTTTCATATGTTCGTCCTGTAACCTTCCATGTTCCTCAATATTTATTACATAATTATAATAACAAACGATGGACGGTGCAGATGAACAAGAAATACAAAAGTTGCTGATTCAATTATACCCGTAATACAAAGTAAGTAGCGCCGGCGTAAGTAGCTGTGGGTATACAGTCAAGAATACATATGGTCGTAAGGTTAGAAGGTGAAATGCTTTGTTTGAATAAAAAAATTGTGTACACGAGAAAATATAGATGTGCTCAGATTGGGGATATCTTGAATGCCATAGATTAACAAATACATGTATACAGTTTCTCTTTTTGACAACCTCGGGAGACGGATTGTTGAACCCTCTAATGTGATAGCTAGATTTGTTAGTACTAAATTCCTGGATTCCGCATAGCGAGGACAGTCTAGGAAATAGTGAGTGTAGGTTTCGTTGGCCAATTGGCAAGCGCAACGTTTACTTTGGAGTATATTTCGTGTTGTAAAATTAATACGAAATCTACACAATAGCTGAGAACACCTTCGCAGTCCTACCCCAAAATCACGCCGAGTTTGAGGGAAGTAAAGCTTTTTATAGTTGCATTCAAAAGAGTCAATCGATGTAGGCCTACTGGTCCTGAGAGGACGTGGGAGAGAATTCCAATATGCTATACTAGATATTGTAAAGCTCGATTCAACCAGTTTCCTCAATATCAAGTGGTGTCCGGGGTTCTGATATTTTACCTCAACACAGAACATCAAAAACTGTGTGTGTTTTTTTTATCTAGCAAACGTGCATATTATATTCATGCAATATTCAAAGAAGGTGATTGATATCAGATGTTTACGTTTGTAAATGTGTAAATGATCCTTTACTATTTATGATTATTATAAAGATGAGAGTTTCAGGCATAGAATTACTAAAAAAATGTCTTTCTCGAGAAAAAATCTATGAGACCAATTACTACTTATTGTATCCGGTACTTAGCTTTCATTATTTATTTATTTTTGGTCCAGGCAGTCTACTCTCATCTACAATAACATCATGAGATCACATTCTATTTTGCATTTTGTATTTGAATATTTACTTACAGTGTTTTTCAGCTAGATCTGGCCAACAGTTGGTTGACCTCTTGTCACTAAACTGAAATTATGATAGCGTGATCACAAATAATATATTAAGCAGAGGCTGTTACATCGGTTCGTGTGGCACTGACCCCAAACAATCCAGACATATCATATGGGAGGCCTTCAAAGGGATATTTCTTACTGTCACAAGTCTCATTGCACCAACGTAAATTGGTCAGGCCAACTTCAGCATATGCACTTTCGATTATCTCGTTGCTTAATGGAAAGGCTTTGAACCTCTTGTTACCAACAGAGTAGAACGTTTCACCCTGAATCCCGACCACGAATAATATTCCCCCCGGCTTCAGAAGGGAGGTCACGTGTTTAACAGCACTCCTATATGATGATTCGTCACAACACGCTACTTCCAAACAGAGGCTGGACGAGATGACGTCGAAGGGTTCCAAGACCAACGGGGCCAATGGGTTCTCTTGGTGAACATCACATGGTACGACCCGTTTGATTGCTTGCCGGATGTGGTCTTGTCTGAGTTTCCAATCATCGCTGAAACGAGACAAAGTTTCGGTGAGGTCGACAACAGGGCAAGGTTTTTCAAGCGGTTTCCAAGAGTCGAGTGGTGTAAAGAATTGATACCGAACTGGAGTTATTGGTCGTCTCACCGAACACCGCGAGGGTGGCGCTACATGTAAAATGGAGGCCAAAATCGACGCGCCTCATCAAATGAACAGTTAATAAATTCAAATATATCATAGCGTTAGCCTCATAGCATAATTGCTTAACTCATATTAATATTGAAGGTTTTGAGAAAAACTAAAGAACCATTTTTGTAGACAACGCTTAGGAAATTTTGATTCGAACTTTAACAAAAACTTATAACAGATGTCTCAACATTTTTAAAACCATTAAATAAGTAAACAATGCTTGAATAACACAGAAAAGTGACATAGACATAAAATTTTCACATTTTGGCCAAAATATGACTTAGGCAATTATGCTATGAGGCTAACGATAGTATAATTACATTAGTACATATTACAGTACGTTCCTACCTTTTCCCTTCTAGTTTGCACACATATTCAAAGTATCGTTGACAGTTGTGGGCATCAGGGTCACCATTCACCCATTTTAGGATTTCATCCAGATTCTGAGTTACATAATCTGAGCAGACGATATCTGAACATCGACTTCCAGCGGAAATGACGGAATAGATACTGGGGCCAGACCCTACATCAAGGAGTCTGCTACCATCACGAATTTCTGCCGCAGCTGAAGAAAAATACACATTTGTTGGCTCACCGTAGGGGAGTCTATACAATACCGCAGTGTCCGTCGTCCGTCGTCGTCCGTCGTCGTCGTCGTCGTCGTCGTCGTCGTCCGTCGTATCCTAGTTCAAAAACAGTGGCACGTTTCTTAACCGCTAGGCCTATGAACTTAAAACTTTGTACACATGACCCCCTAGGTCAGATGACCCGTGACACTAAATTTCTGTCCGATCTGATTCTCTACTTGGCCACCAGGGGGCCAAATGTGGATATCTAAAAAGTGTGATATCTCGCTTATTAGTGACTTGTTTTCGATGAAACTTTTGTTGTAGGTACTCATAGCAAATATACATCTTATATCATACGGGTTTTTAATTTGACCTACTTTTCAAGGTCACAGAGGTCATATGGCGTAAATTGGCCGTTAGAGTGTAAACTATGGCACGTTTCTTAACCACTAAAGCTATGAACTTGAAACTTGGTGCATATAACCCCCTACATCAGATAACCTCTGATGCCAAATTTTGGCTTGATCTGATTCTTTATTCGGCCACCAGGGGGCCATAATGGAAAAAGTAAGAAGTGCAATATCTTGCTTATTTTTAGTGATTCGTTTTCAATAACATTTTTATGGTAGGTTCTCCTAGCAAGGATACATCACATATCATATGAGTTTTTGATCTGACCTGCTTTTCAAGGTCACAGAGATCAAATGGCGTAAATTTGTCGTTTGATTGTAACTATGGCACGTTTCTTAACCACTAAAGCTTTGAACTTGAAATTTGATACACATGACTCCCTACGTCATGTCACCTCGGACACCGAATTTCGATCTGATCTGGTACTCAACTCGGCCACCAGGAGGCCAAAACTAAAATAGGTAAAAAGTGCAATATCTCGTTTATTATTGACTTGTTTTTGATGATATTCTTATGGTACTTACTCCAAGCAACGATACATCACATGTCATACCGACTTTGGTTTGACCTATATACTATACATGTACAATGTGTCTTAATCTGGATGAATTACAAAGCACCAAATATCTATACGGTGAGCACAATGGCCCCTGGCCGTTTCATTTTTTTTTCATCAATGATTTTCGACGTCGTAGTCGTCGTCGTCATCATCATCATCATCTTCATCATCAACATTATCGGAACCCGCCGATGAACTCCATCAAAAACTTTAGGTGACATCAAGTTAAGATCATTCTTTAATCGATGATTTATATTGCCATTTCGCCTATTGCCATTTTGCAATCGTCACTTCGCCTAATTGCCCTATTTACCTATTGCCTAATTGGGTAATTCCCATATTTCCTAATGGAAAACATGTACCAGGTGCTAGACATGTTCTGAGAAACGAGAAACTACGAAGTTGGTAAGCGAAAGCTTTCACGGTGTGAAGGTTAGCACACAAGAGACAAACGATAAAATTAGGTAATTGTGCAGAGAAAAAGAGGAACTAAAGTCTGAAAGTCTCTGGCTTCTAATGCAGGTGGATCCCGGCCTTTTGTGATGAAGTTTTGCTCCAGAACAGACAAATACAAAGTGAACAGCAATACACCAGAAACCTGATGGGATCGAAGTACCAAGTTCACGAAGAATTTCCGAAAATCGTAAACGACAGGCGCAAAATGTTTTTGCCATACTACAAAAAGGCTAAATCAGATGGTAGTCGTGCATCACGAAATAGGGACGTGTTATACGTCGAAGGAAGGAAAATCACGGTTGACAACATTAATTGTCCGGTGAAGATAATGCATATGCGAAAATTAGCCCATGGTGACTAGGCAGCGGATGATCGGCGTGATACCCCCCAACCGACAAGGAGGCGCACCCCTAGGAAGCCGAGGGTCGAAAACAAACCTAACGACTCTAACAACAATACTGCGTTTTCCCCAACCCCCCGAAACGCAAACGCCAACGCCTATTCCATTCTTCGACATCGTGCTCAGGTAGCATCAAAGCGATTCCGTGGATTCATCCGGCTTGCAACCCCTAACGAGTTGAGCCAAAAATTTTGGATATTCTTCCGCCTATCATAGCCACTGAACTAGCACCTATACGAGTTGGGACATGTCATGCAGAGTTCCTGAAACCGGGTGCAAAAGCTTTTCAATAGATTGGGCGTCATCAGATTGGAATGTGTGTCAGCCGGGTGATCAGCTGTTGCACTGTCCTGTTTTGTGTGTTTTTTCCTGTTTTATACAAAAATCGAAATATTTCGAAAATGAGCTGACAAAGCTACATTTTTTATCGCATTTTTCTCGAGCATTAGCTATTGTGCTTCCCGTGAAAACCGGCATTTTGGGATTTACCTATGAAGAAAGATTTTTAAAATCGCGTTTTCTTGTGATTTAGGGTCTTGTTTGAAATGTTTTTAGCCTCAAGTGCAACGAGCGAATCCTGCGCTAATTACTGACTTGTATTCACTGAATAAATGAGGTGAGATCCTGTAGAAAAAGGGGATCACGGCCTTTCCAGTGGTGTGCTCACTAATTGGTCATTCGTTAAAAAGCGCCATCTAATCGCCTTTTGAAATACAGTAGAACCTCCCCTAGCGGACACCTCTGCCAGGCGGACACCTCCGCATTACGGACATGTTCGTTCAGTCCTGATTTTTTCTAAGTCTTTTGCTTTAACCAAAACCTCTGTAGAGCGGACACCTCTCTATTCCGAATTGCACCAAGGCCATGGTGACTTTTTGGTCCAATCACCTCACAATTACGGATAGTAAGCAAAAACAATGGCTTCCCGTGTTCACTTAGGTGGTCGATTAGACCTAACAGGTGTGAAGTTTGCGTATTTGATGAACATAATTAGACACTGCGTTCAGCGTTAATTACAGGGTGGAGTGAATTCAATGTCCGTTGCTCTCCTATGTTTCGTTTAATTTTCTTCACTTCTTATCACATTGCCAAGCTACTGTATATTCTTACATTAATTGCAGTCCATTGAGTTGTTTGTCCCCTTGTGCTCTAATTACAAATAATAAAACTTGATGTGTAGTAGCTCAATCAAATGCTTTAAAACAACTAATTAAGGATGTACGCTGTCTATGTAGTATGTAGCGTACGAACACAACCTGCATATACCAATGTTGGCAAATTCATATGACATCCACTAGAATTGCCATAAGGTATTACAATAAAGTAATTTCAAGTTCGCATATAAATTGCATCAAATTGTTTGAAGTAGTTAATATTCAAAATTAAATGGAATATGTAATACCCCGGTACGCAGACTTAGCTTCACGACCCCCGTGTTCATACACATGAATCCACGTTTTGGACAATAATGGCATAACCTCCCTATTAAGGACACCTCTACATTACGGACACCAACGCCTAGTGCCATGGGTGTCCGCAATAGAGAGGTTGTACTGTAGCTTTCATTTGCAATTGAGAGAATATCCTGATGTCACGCACTTTCGGGAGAACTGTTGCGCGTGACCTCAGGAGCTCGCACAATTGGATTGGCTTTTGCGTTGGCGTTTTCGGGCCTTGCGAAAACTCCCTTTCCCGAATTAAAGCTTGGAGTTGAAATGTGTGTGGACTGAACAACCGGTTAGAACAGGCCGATTCCATCGACTGCATTAAAGATTTTGACATTTTAGCTTTTCAAGAAAACAAATCAGATGAGGTTGACAGTTTCGCACCTGATAGGCCTACATGTATTCAATTAGATAATAGCCTAAGGGCACTATCTCAGGCCAGTAAATTCACTCCATTGTTTGAAAACGGACTTCCCTTGGGTGAAAGTACCTGAACCCCTCCAGAAGGACCCCTCCGGAAATCATGGCTACAATATGGCCGCCGCGCCTGGCATATTGTGTTATTTTCACTTTTTTGATAATCAACAAGCAATTTCATGCACATGTATGCCAAAAACAATGGCCGCCGCGCCTGGCATATTGTGATATTTTGACTTGTTTAATAATCAACGTGCAACTTCATGCACATGTATGCTAAAACAATTTTTTTGGAATAACAGTCTGATTCTTACCCATTAGCTCATGAAGCATCTCTGACATCTTGTCGTAGAACCGGCTTTCCTTCGTGTGATAATTATCCAAAAAGATTTTGGTGTCGAAATGAGTTTTGTAGTCGACTCCAGATAATATTGCCGTCTCAAATGATTCGGAAGCTGGATCGTTAGCCATGATAAGAAGCAATGGTGCAAAGTGCCTACGGGCGCAGAAAGCAGCTAACCTCCCCGACCTGTCCTTCTTGAGTCCTGCACCAGGTTTTCTGCGTTTACTGATCAGTGCGCTTCTGTGCGGCTTATTATAAACCGCGATATGAGAAATCACGAAATCGCGAGTTGAGTAATCATTTTTTTCTGCCACAAGATTTTCTACTTTCCTGGACCATGACAATCACCATTTCTGATGATGCTGTCCACTTCTCCATTCAATGATAGTAAGGCCGAAGACAATACAATGGTTACATGCAACTGCATGTTCATCTTGACCGCACATCGTTACACACATCGTTACAACCAGTTGTCTGAATATTTACCATGGGCATGGAAATAATTTGCACTCGCGATTATGTTTTATACGATTGTTCTTTTCCAGTAAGCGCAGTTTTCTTATTGCAGCAGCTGGTCTGTCATATCATGATGTGCATTTCGCATAGAAATGTTATTTTTCAGTAAAGTAAAAATGGCAAAAACCGCAATGATCAACATCCTACTAGTAGGCCATAAATCTACCGTATGTAGCCTACACACTATATCAATTTACGGCTTTTTTATGCTTCGGAGCAAAATGCAGTTACCACATCCTATAGTAGGGTAGCGCATTCTCATTCCGTGAGATATCCATTTTGCCCTATTCTGTATGATGATTCTTAACACTCGGAATTCCATAGGTATGATATTTCACTCCCATGCAATCGGATTGAAACTAGTTGACAGTGGTGTATCCAGAAATCCTTAGAAGGGGTGGGAATCAGTGAGATGCCATCTTGAAAACTTGGTTGGTACGAGGGCCCTGCCCAAGAAATAATTTGGAATCTATAAGTGCAAAATAATGCAGTTTTCTTGCCATCTCTGGGTCCTGCTAAACTTGGACTGAGGCACATTCAATATTGCTCTGCGGGGGGAGGGACTTGTACTTCATGAGCAACCCTCATAAATTCACCATTGCCTCATTTAGGGCATGACTAATCAATAATGCCTTCTAAATCTCCCAATATCACACAAAAACATTGGCCTAAGTGATTCCTCGCCACAGAAAGCAGGCGCCTTAATACCAGTGTTGTCGTGGTCACAACCGGAGAAATATTTAACTATCCAACCAAATGAATTTATGTCGCCGAAGGGCTTGTTTATTTATTTATTCGCACACGTAGAGAACAATTGAACAACAGGTGGAATTTCATGCAGCGTGCTGTGTGGTACTTGTATTAAGATAGTACACACATTTCGTGCACTTTTTTTGTAAATAACGCACCCAATCGCTTGTTATAATCTGCGCCAGTTCGAGTACGAAATACATGTACACATAAAAAGGTACCAAAAGAAGAGCAGAGACGGATGCATATTTGTGTTTGCTGAAAAACCCTCATTTTTTTCAAAAGCTAAAAAAACCTCATTTTCAAGAGTGTTGTACAGGTACGTTAGTAAATGTGCAGGCTCTGTAATTCTATGCTCTTCCTGTAATTTTCATATGTTCGTCCTGTAACCTTCCATGTTCCTCAATATCAAGTGGTGTCCGGGGTTCTGATATTTTACCTCAACACAGAACATCAAAAACTGTGTGTTTTTTTTTATCTAGCCAACGTGCATATTATATTCATGCAATATTCAAAGAAGGTGATTGATATCAGATGTTTACGTTTGTAAATGTGTTAATGATCCTTTACTATTTATGATTATTATAAAGATGAGAGTTTCAGGCATAGAATTACTAAAAAAATGTCTTTCTCTGGAAAAAATCTATGAGACCATTTACTACTTATTATATCCGGTACTAAGCTTTCATTATTTATTTAGTTTTGGCCCAGGCAGTCTACTCTCATCTACAATAACATCATGAGATCACATTCTATTTTGCATTTTGTATTTGAATATTTACTTACAGTGTTTTTCAGCTAGATCTGGCCAACAGTTGGTTGACCTCTTGTCACTAAACTAAAATTATGATAGCGTGATCACAAATAATATATTAAGCAGAGGCTGTTACATCGGTTCGTGTGGCACTGACCGCAAACAATCCAGACATATCATATGGGAGGCCTTCAAAGGGATATTTCTTACTGTCACAAGTCTCATTGCACCAACGTAAATTGGTCAGGCCAACTTCAGCATATGCACTTTCGATTATCTCGTTGCTTAATGGAAAGGCTTTGAACCTCTTGTTACCAACAGAGTAGAACGTTTCACCCTGAATCCCGACCACGAATAATATTCCCCCCGGCTTGAGAAGGGAGGTCACGTGTTTAACCGCACTCCTATATGATGATTCGTCAGAACACGCTGCCTCTAAACAGAGGCTGGACGAGATGACGTCGAAGGGTTCCAAGACCAACGGGGCCAATGGGTTCTCTTGGTGAACATCACATGGTACGACCCGTTTGATTGCTTGCCGGATGTGGTCTTGTCTGAGTTTCCATTCATCATCGCTGAAACGAGACAAAGTTTCGGTGAGGTCGACAACAGGGCAAGGTTTTTCAAGCGGTTTCCAAGAGTCGAGTGGTGTAAGGAATTGATAACGAACTGGAGTTATTGGTCGTCTCACCGAACACCGCGAGGGTGGCGCTACATGTAAAATGGAGGCCAAAATCGACGCGCCTCATCAAATGAACAGTTAATAAATTCAAACATATCATAGCGTTAGCCTCATAGCATAATTGCCTAACTCATATTAATATTGAAGGTTTTGAGAAAAATTAAAGAACCATTTTTTTAGACAACGCTTAGGAAATTTTTATTCGAACTTTAACAAAAACTTATAACAGATGTCTCAACATTTTTAAAACCATTAAATAAGTAAACAATGCTTGAATAACACAGAAAAGTGACATAGACATAAAATTTTCACATTTTGGCCAAAATATGACTTAGGCAATTATGCTATGAGGCTAACGATAGTATAATTACACTAGGACATATTACAGTACGTTCCTACCTTTTCCCTTCTAGTTTGCACACATATTCAAAGTATCGTTGCCAGTTGTGGGCATCAGGGTCACCATTCACCCATTTTAGGATTTCATCCAGATTCTGAGTTACATAATCTGAGCAGACGATCTCTGAACATCGACTTCCAGCGGAAATGACGGAATAGATACTCGGGCCAGACCCTACATCAAGGAGTCTGCTACCATCACGAATTTCTGCCGCAGCTGAAGAAAAATACACATTTGTTTTTTTTTCATCAATGATTTTCGACGTCGTAGTCGTCGTCGTCATCATCATCATCATCTTCATCATCATCATATTCGGAACCCGCCGATGAACTCCATCAAAAATTTAGGTGACATCAAGTTAAGATCATTCTTTAATCCACACCTTATCCGATGATTTATATTGCCATTTCGCCTATTGCCATTTTGCAATCGTCACTTCGCCTAATTGCCCTATTTACCTATTGCCTAATTGGGTAATTCCCATATTTCCTAATGGAAAACATGTACCAGGTGCTAGACATGTTCTGAGAAACGAGAAACTACGAAGTTGGTAAGCGAAAGCTTTCACGGTGTGAAGGTTAGCACACAAGAGACAAACGATAAAATTAGTTAATTGTGCAGAGAAAAAGAGGAAATAAAGTCTGAAAGTCTCTGGCTTCTAATGCAGGTGGATCCCGGCCTTTTGTGATGAAGTTTTGCTCCAGAACAGACAAATACAAAGTAAACAGCAATACACCAGAAACCTGATGGGATCGAAGTACAAGTTCACGAAGAATTTCCAAAAGTCGTAAACGACAGGCGCAAAATGTTTTTCCCATACAACAAAAAGGCTAAATCAGATGGTAGTCGTGCATCACGAAATAGGGACGTGTTATACGTCGAAGAAAGGAAAATCACGGTTGACAGCATCAATTGTCCGGTGAAGATAACGCATATGTGAAAATTAGCCCATGGTGACTAGGCAGCGGATGATCGGCGTGATACCCCCCCCCCCCCCCCCCCAACCGACAAGGAGGCGAACCCCTAGGAAGCCGTGGGTCGACAAAAAAACTAACGACTCTAACAACAATACTGCGTTTTCCCCAACCCCCCGAAACGCAAACGCCAACGCCTATTCCATTCTTCGACATCGTGCTCAGGTAGCATCGAAGCGATTCCGTATATTCATCCGGCTTGCAACCCCTGACGAGGTGAGCCAAAAATGTTGGATATTCTTCCGCCTATCATAGCCACTGAACTAGCACCTGTCCGAGTTGGGACATGACATGCAGAGTTCCTGAAACCGGGTGCAAAAGCTTTTCAATAGATTAAGCGTCATCAGATTGGAATGTGTGTCAGCCGGGTGATCAGCTGTTGCACTGTCCTGTTTTGTGTGTTTTTTCCTGTTTTATACAAAAATCAAAATATAACGAAAATGAGCCGACTAAGCTACATTTTTTAACGCATTTTTCTCGAGCATTAGCTATTGTGCTTCCCGTGAAAACCGGCATTTTGGGATTTACCTATAAAGAAAGATTTTTAAAATCGCGTTTTCTTGTGATTTTGGGGTCTTGTTTGAAATTTGGGGTCTTATTTGAAATGTTTTTAGCCTCAAGTGCTTCGAGCGAATCCTGCGCTAATTACTGACTTGTATTCACTGAATATATGAAGTGAGATCCTGTAGAAAAAGGGGATCACGGCCTTTCCAGTGGTGTGCTCACTAATTGGTCATTCGTTACTAAAAGCGCCATCTAATCGCCTTTTAAAATGGCTTTCATTTGCAACTGAGAGAATATCCTGATGTCACGCACTTTCGGGAGAACTGTTGCGCGTGACCTCAGGAGCTCGCACAATTGGATTGGCTTTCGCGTTGGTGTTTCCGGGCCTTGCAAAAACTCCCTTTCCCGGATTAAAGTTCTGAGTTGAAATGTGTGCGGACTGAAGAACCGGTTAGAACAGGCCGATTCCATCGACTGCATTAAAGATTTTGACATTTAATAGCTTTTCAAGAAAACAAATCAGATGAGGTTGACAGTTTCGCACCTGATACATGTATTCAATTAGATAATAGCCTAAGGGCACTATCTCAGGCCAGTAAATTCACTCCATTGTTTGAAAACGGACTTCCCTTGGGCGAAAGTACCTGAACCCCTCCAGAAGGACCCCTCTGGAAATCATGGCTACAATATGGCCGCCGCGCCTGGCATATTGTGTTATTTTGACATTTTTGATAATCAACAAGCAATTTCATGCACATGTATGCCAAAAACAATGGCCGCCGCGCCTGGCATATTGTGATATTTTGACATTTTTGATAATCAACAAGCAATTTCATGCACATGTATGCCAAAAACAATGGCCGCCGCGCCTGGCATATTGTGATATTCTGACTTTTTAGCTCACCTCTAAGCAGAGGTGAGCTTATCCCATTACGTGGCGTCCGTCGTCCGTCGTCGTCGTCGTCGTCGTCGTCGTCCGTCGTCGTCCGTCGTCCGTTAGCAGGGCACGTTTCGTAACTGTTAGAGCTATTGAGTTGAATCTTGGTACACATGTACCCTTATGTAATGACACCTTGGAGACCAAGTTTCGGTCCGATTCGTTTCATGGTTTGGCCACCAGGGGGCTAAACGTTAAAAGTGAAAATATGCAATATCTCCCTTAATAGTAGTCGAGAAATTTTGAAAAAAATATGGTAGGTACTTCTAGCAAAGGTGCATCATATATCCTCCGGGTTTTTGATTTGACCTCCTTTTCAAGGTCACAGAGGTCAAAGTTTGCTGATTCACTGAACAGTAGCATGTTTCCTATCTATTTTAGCTAGAAGGTTTTAAACCAGTGTGGACATGTATCTGGGGATTCTCTATTCCACCCCTAAAATTTCGGCCGTTCGGACATCAAATATGGCCGCCAGGCAGCCATCTTGAAAAATAAACACAGTACTATTACTCCGAAACTAATGATCGGATTGCAACCAAATTTGATCTGGATGTACATGTATATCTATGTACTCTCTACTAAATCCTTGATTTTTTATCAAATGAGATAGCCAATATGGGTGCCAGGCGGGCATCTTGAAAAATTCTTAGTTTGGCCACCCGGGGGCCAAATTTAATGTCCAAAGTTAAAATGTTTGATTGCTCGTTTAATAGTGGTCTGATTTTCATAAAATTTTTATGGTAGGTACTCCTAGCAAGGATACATTTCATAAATGTGGGTTTTTGATTTGACCTACTTCTCAAGGTCACAGAGGTCAAAGTTTTCCTATGGCACCGCCATTTTACAATGACGGCACGTTTTGTCACTGCTTTAGCTACAGATCCCTAACTTGGTACAAATGTACCCCTATACTCTTAGACTAAACTGCAGTCTTTTTCTGATTCTCAGTTTAGCCAGCAGGGCCCCAAATGTTAATAGTGGACTCTCCCCTGAGGGTGCCTTGAAATGCTGCTAAGTGGGATGTCATAGTCTAAGCCGAGGCAAATGCAGGATTAATTAACCTCTACAGAGCCCTAGGAATTTCAGATGATGGTTGTTCCTTGTACTAGACACAAGCAAACAACATAATTATCCTATTCCTAAGCATTTCCATAATGGGTCATCTGTAAACCAAAGGACTTTTTGGCTCACCGTAGGGGAGTCTATACGATACCGCAGTGTCCGTCGTCCGTCGTCGTCCGTCGTCGTCGTCGTCGTCGTCGTCGTCGTCGTCGTCGTCGTCGTCCGTCGTATCCTAGTTCAAAAACAGTGGCACGTTTTTTAACCGCTAGGCCTATGAACTTAAAACTTTGTACACATGACCCCCTAGGTCAGATGACCCGTGACACTAAATTTCTGTCCGATCTGATTCTCTACTTGGCCACCAGGGGGCCAAATGTGGATATCTAAAAAGTGTGATATCTCGCTTATTAGTGACTTGTTTTCGATAAAACTTTTGTGGTAGGTACTCATAGCAAGGATACATCATATATCTTACGGGTTTTTAATTTGATCTACTTTTCAAGGTCGCAGAGGTCAAATGGCGTGAATTGGCCGTTTGAGTGTAACTATGGCACGTTTCTCAACCACCAAAGCTATGAACTTGAAACTTGGTACATGTACATATAACCCCCTATATCAGATAACCTCTGGTGCTGAATTTCAGCCTGATCTGATTCTTGACTTTGCCACCAGGGGGCCAAAACAGAAAAGTAAGAAGTGCAATAGCCTGCTTATCAGCAAATTGTTTTTGATGAAATTTTTATGGCAGGGACCCCTAGCAAGGTTACCTCAGATGTTGCACGATTTTTCGGATTTGACCTACTTTTTAAGGTCGCAGAGGTCAAATGGCGTAAATTTGCCGTTTGAGTGTAACTATGGCACGTTTCTCAACCGCAACAGTTATGAACTTGAAACTTTGAACAAATGACCCCCTAGGTCAGTTGACCTTTTACACTGAATTTTGGTTCGGTCTGATTATTGACTTGGCCACCAGGGGGCCCAAACTCAAAACTCAAAAAGTGTGATTTCTCGCTTATTACTGATTTGTTTTTGATAAAAGTTTCATGGTAGGTACTCCCAGCAAGGATACATCACATATCTTACAGGTTTTTGATTTGACCCACCTTTCAAGTTCACAGAGGTCAAAGTTGAAAACTTTACCGTTCTTGGTACGTTTTGTCGTTGTTCAATGTAAAGAGTTTTAATTTTGTGTAATGATGCATCTAAGAAGCCACTATTTGTATGCCAAGTTTCAGCCAGATCGGAATTCAAATATGGCCGAAATTGCATGTTTTGTGGGTTTTTCCTCGTATTGTGGCAATCCAAAGGTCGTGAGTTCAAACCCCGGTAAAGGACAGCCAAAAATATTTTTATTTTTCATCTTTTCCTTTTTTCTTTTCTGAGTTCTATCTTACATTTTCTTCATTTTTAACTCACCTCTTAGCAGAGGTGAGCTTATCCCATACCGTGGCGTCCGTCGTCCGTCGTCGTCGTCGTCGTCGTCGTCGTCGTCGTCGTCGTCCGTCGTCGTCCGTCGTCCGTTAGCAGGGCACGTTTCGTAACTGTTAGAGCTATTGAGTTGAAACTTGGTACACATGTACCCTTATGTAATGACACCTTGGAGACCAAGTTTCGGTCCGATTCGTTTCATGGTTTGGCCACCAGGGGGCCAAACGTTAAAAGTGAAAATATGCAATATCTCCCTTAATAGTAGTCGGGAAATTTTGAAAAAAATATGGTAGGTACTTCTAGCAAAGGTGCATCATATATCCTCCGGGTTTTTGATTTGACCTCCTTTTCAAGGTCACAGAGGTCAAATGGTGTAAATTGGCCGTTAGGATGTAACGATGGCACGTTTCTAAACTGCAATGACTATTGATACCAAATTTGGTACACATTTACCCCTTAGTCAGGTGATCTCAGGGACCGAAGTTTGGTCCAATATGATTCACCACTTGACCACCAGGGGGCAAAATCCAAAAACCTTAAAAATGTGATTATTCCTTAACTTCTTGCCCGATTGCCACCAATTTGATATCATGGGTACATCTAACCACCATACAGTATATGTCGCACAGGTTTTTAATTTGACCTTCTTGTCAAGGTCACAGAGGTCAAATGGCGTAAATTCGCCGTCAGGCCGTAACTATGGCACGTTTCTTAACTGCAATGACTATTGATCACAAATTAAGGACACATGTACCACTTGGTCAGGTGATCTCAGGTACCGAAGTTTGGTGCGATCTGATTTGCCGTTTGGCCTCCAGGGAGGGGGCCAAATCCTAAATTCTTCAAAATGCCATTATTCCTAGTAATGACTTGCCCGATTTTATATCATAGGTACATCTAATTCTAACAACCATTCAATGTGTCACCCGGGTCTTCTTGGTTTGCCCTACTTTTCAAGGTCACAGAGGTCGAATGTACTGTAAATTGGCCATTTTGGGGAAATTGTAATTGCTTGGACCTACATCAAACCTAACACTACATGACACAATACCATGCTCTTTATCCATCTTTCCTCCACATGAGGTGAGCACAATGGCCCTGGCCATTTCATTTGATTTATTTGGTGCCATAGATTTAATTAGGCGGCCATCTTGGAAATCGTTTTTTGCCGATTGCTGTAGTGTAACGAGTGATGAAATTGTTATGGTCAGGTGGATGTGTCTACATCACATATCACCCTGGTTTGTTATTTGACCTACCTGTCAGGGTCACTGAGGTCAAAGTTAAAAATATATTCACCGTGACCATTGTCATGGAGTGGCACGTTTCTTCACTATCATTTTCACCTGGACTCTACAAGCTTGGAACCACAAGTCTCGGATTCACCACTTGGCCAGGGCCGGCTCTGAACTGGTCACAGATGCATGTATAAATTATGAGAGGCCTACATACTGTAGCACTTTCTGTAACTGTCTACTAAAAATACTTACGGTGAGCACAATGGCCCCTGGCCGTTTCATCTTTTTAAAAAGGTGTGTTAATGCTGATGACTTGTTGCATGGAATTGCTTATTTGTTCTTTTGGTAGGCATGCCTTGCATGTTTTGCTGCTTCAAGCTTTTGTTCTGCTGCTGTTTTAACGATTACTGGTCAGATCACAAAAATTGTCATACCTGTAGTCACCTCAATTAAATTCAACTTACGCATTATTTTATCTCTCATGTAATTTCATTGTAAAACATTACTTCATTTCTTTCTTACATTTAAAACCATGCTAATGCTTCATCCAGCTTCCCTTCACAAGAGGTGAGCACAATGGCCCTGGCCATTTCATTTAATAATCAACATGGAACTTCATCCACATGTATGCAAAAACAATTTTTTTAATAACAGTCTGATTCTTACCCATTAGCTCATGAAGCATCTCTGAAATCTTGTCGTAGAACCGGCTTTCCTTCGTGTGATAATTATCCAAAAAGATTTTGGGGTCGAAATGAGTTTTGTAGTCGACTCCAGATAATCTTGCCATCTCAAATGATTCGGAAGCTGGATCGTTAGCCATGATAAGAAGCAATGGTGCAAAGTGCCTACGGGCGCAGAAAGCAGCTAACCTCCCCGACCTGTCCTTCTTGAGTCCTGCACCAGGTTTTCTGCGTTTACTGATCAGTGCGCTTCTGTGCAGCTTTTTATAAACCGTGATATGAAAAAACACAAAATCGCGAGTTGAGTAATCATTATTTTCTGCCACAAGATTTTCTACTTTCCTGGACCATGACAATCACCATTTCTGATGATGCTGTCCACTTCTCCATTCAATGATAGTAAGGCCGAAGACAATACAATGGTTACATGCAACTGCATGTTCATCTTGACCGCACATCGTTACACACATCGTTACAACCAGTTGTCTGAATATTTACCGTGGGCATGGAAATAATTTGCACTCGCGATTATGTTTTATACGATTGTTCTTTTCCAGTAAGCGCAGTTTTCTGATTGCAGCACCTGGTCTGTCATGATGTGCATTTCGCATAGAAATGTTATTAATCAGTAAATTAAAAATGGAAAAAAACCCGCAATGATCAATATCCTACTGGTATGCCATAAATATACGTATGTAGCCTACACACTATGTCAATTTACGGTTTTTAATGCTTCGAAGCAAAATGCAGTTACCACATCCTATAGTAGGGTAGTGCATTCTCATTCCGTGTGATATCCATTTTGCCCTATTCTGAATGATGATTCTTAACACTCGGAATTCCATAGGTATGATATTTCACTCCCATGCAATCGGATTGAAACTAGTTGACAGTGGTGGATCCAGAAATCCTTAGAAGGGGTGGGAATCAGTGAGATGCCATCTTGAAAACTTGGTTGGTACGAGGGCCCTGCCCAAGAAATAATTTGGAATCTATAAGTGCAAAATAATGCAGTTTTCTTGCCATCTCTGGGTCCTGCTAAACTTGGACTGAGGCACATTCAATATTGCTCTGCGGGGGAGGGACTTGTACTTCATGAGCAACCCTCATAAATTTACCATTGCCTCATTTAGGGCATGACTGATCGATAATGCCTTCTAAATATCCCAATATCGTACAAAAACATTGGCCTAAGTGATTCCTCGCCACAGAAAGCAGGCGCCTTAATACCAGTGTTGTCGTGGTCACAACCGGAGAAATATTTAACTAGCCAACCAAATGAATTGATGTCGCCGAAGGGCTTGTTTATTGATTTGAACAATTGAACAACAGGTGGAATTTCATGCAGCGTGCTGTGTGGTACTTGTATTAAGATAGTTCACACATTTCGTGCACTTTTTTCGTAAATAACGCACCCAATCGCTTGTTATAATCTGCGCCAGTTCGTGTACGAAATACATGTACCAACTTAAATTGGTCAGGCCAATTTCAGCAAAAGCACTTTCGATTATCTCGTTGCTTAATGGAAAGGCTTTCAACCTCTATTATTTCGCGAAATTAAGTCATGTAATGCTGTTTAAAGACGATTTGTGATGCCTCTCCAACGATGTTACTCGTTGGCCGAGGCGGTTACACTGCCAACAGTGATTCTTTTACCCGATGTCGAAAGGATTCGAGTCAATCCTGGATGATGCGCGCATGGAAGGGACCATTTGAACAGGACATCTGATTGGTTGGTAGCGGAGGTGGGAGGTGGCTCGGCAATTTTCGTGACGGTAATAATGCAGAGACATTACTGATGGACTTCTCGGCGAAGAGATTACTTGGAGCTCTCCAGTTGACGTCATCTCCACAAAGTTGTTATTTATTCCAAAACCTCTTCAGATACATCAAGTTTTGAAAGCTGTGGTGAGCACATAAACATACCATTGTAACCTTAATTTGAAAATCCCTTCATAATCAAGGGCTAGCTCTGGCTAATACAGTACCAATATACAATAGACCATCAATTTGACCCCAGCTCCTTACTGCGGGAAAACCCAAATCCAGCAACCAAAAGTACCAAAAATACGTTTTTGTTTACATTCGAACTGCACACATGCGTTTGTTTACAATTTCTTTCCCCGCGAAATCTCGAAGATCAGGTGACCGTGGATTGAAAATAACATTAACCTGGGTTCAGCAGGTCAACAGGTACAGGCTGTTTCAATCATCCCCTTACAGCCAGCCGTTCAACAGATAATGTTAGTCACCCCACAGGGAGTGCAGGTGATTGATTAAGCCCCTGCATAACTAAACAGCAACGACTTGGCTTCTGTGAGTGGTAAGGAGAATTGACAGTGTCCGATTAAAAATCCCTCATTACTGCTCCGCTGAAGTAAATTTCCGAAAATAAACACAACGTTGCATCAGGATACCATATCACCTGCAAACGTGCAAAATTTCGAGACGAAACACGACCCCCAAATGGCACTTTATCGAGCCGCCTTATAGTATTATGATATAGATATGTACTTCTTACCAGGCCCAGGAGAATCAGTGTCTCAAGGCTACACAACTAAACCTCAGTGAATGAATTCAGGCCACAGTCCGAAAGAGGATTCTAATTGTTTTGAGGTACGGAGCAGTTTTTGAGTTTCAAACGAATGTTGTGTCTTAATGCAGCCCTCGTCTTGCTATCTTTGGCATGGGCCTTGTGTCGAGATGCAATGTAATGTTCTCGCAGTTTAGTTTGGATGGAGGTGCCCTTATCAAAGCTATTTCAGCGTTTGATCGAAAAAAGTTTGGCGTCCGCGAGAAATCATGTACACACCAATTCGTTCAAACGCTGAAAAAAGAAATGCAATCAGTTCGAAAACCTAAACATATCTCCTTGGGTGCAGCCTTGTTGTGCAGGAATGGAAGGTACATGTAGTGTACTTTGGGCTAATGCAATGCGTGTGTATTGCAAAACCTACTCCTGTTACGTTGCTCATGATACCACAATGACAGCTATCGGCCGACAATTTGACGGCTCACCTTACTGAATTTGCATTCAAACATAAAGTGAATAGCATTCCAAAAGGAGGGTATACTTCAATCACCAATCTGAATTTAATACAACAAACGCTAGAACCAGAAATGAAAAAGTTAGAAAACCATGCATAGCCTCGTTACAATCCAGAAATATCATTTGGGAGGCCTTCAAAGGTATAATATTTCTTAATGTCACCAGTCTCATTGTACTACCTTAAATTGGTCAGGCCAACTTCAGCAAGTGCACTTTCGATTATCTCGTTGCTTTATGAAAAGACTTTGAACCTCTTGTTACCGACAGAGTAGAAGGTTTCACCCCGGCGAAGTGGTTACCAAACCTACCGTGACTTCGTTCCCTTGTCGAGACGAAAGGGTGCAGTCTCTGGAAGTTGGGGAGCATGTATCAGATGACAGTTATCTAAAATACGGTGTTCCGCAAGGACCGGTGGTTGGCTCCAAGTTGTATTGTATATATACCAAACCAATTGGCAATCTGCCATTGCTTCGATAGAAGCCTGTGTCCAGGACTTGAAACCCTGGTTAAAGACAAATGGACTGAAGCAGGATGGCGATAAGACAGAGTTTATTGCATTTCATCCTAAACACCTTAAATAATGTCTCCCATATTTGTCTCTTTCACGAACGGATCTATGTAATAAAGTATTACTTGCAAATAGTATTGTGGTATATAAAATCATATGAGGAACGTTCAAAATTTCCATTTCAATAATTGCTTGCACACTGGTTTTTGCTTGGGTTCCTATATTTGTGTCCGACAATAGACCTCTTCATTCATACCAAGTTTGTCGCAGTGATATTCGTCACTTGGTCTTTTTTTCTTTTCTTTTCTTTTCTTTTTAGACGAACATGTGGGTTTGCTACCAACTACAAAGCCTTATTTGAGCATGCGAGAGAGCCTCTGTAGATAAATTAACAAACAATTGAATAGGGGCCTATACACCCCTCATTTCATCTTCCACTAAATCATTCCCAGATGATCACAATGTCCCCAGGCAGGACATTTAATACATCAAACGCTGGAATCAGATATGAAAAATCGCTTTGAATACTATGCATAGCCTCGTTACATTGAGGAGCTGTTAGCTAGATGTCCATCTACAATGTACGGTCCATATACGAGGAACTTGTTTATAGCTAGTGGCTGGACTTCAGTGTGATGTGCACTGTTCGCGCATCATCCACTGATTCGTGTGGCACTGACCGCAAACAATCCAGAAAAATCATTTGAGTAGCCCTCAAAGGTATATTTCTTAATGTCACTAGTCTCATTGTACCATTTTAAATTGGTCAGGCCAACCTCGGCAAATGCACTTTCTATTATCTCGTTGCTTAATGGAAAGGCTTTGAACTTCTTTTTACCGACATAGTAGAACGTTTCACCCAGAACCCCGGCCATGAATAACATTCCCCCCGGCTTGAGAAGTGAGGTCACGTGTTTAACAGCACTCCTATATGATGATTCGTCAGAACACGCTGCCTCTAAACAGAGGCTGGATGTGATGACGTCGAAGGGTTCCAAGACCAACGGAGCCAATGGGTTCGCTTGGTGAACATCACATGGTACGACCCGTTTGATTGATTGCCGGATGTGGTCTTGTCTAAGTTTCCATTCATCGCTGAAACGAGACAAAGTTTCGGTAAGGTCGACAACAGGGCAAGGTCTTTCAAGCGGTTTCCAAGAGTCGAGTGGTGTAAGGAATTGATAACGAACTGGAGTTATTGGTCGTCTCACCAAACACCGCAAGGGTGGCGTTACATGTAAAATGGAGGTCAAAACTTAACAGCAAATGAATTCAAACGTATTACAGTACGTACCTTTTCCCTTCTAGTGTACACACATATTCAAAGCATCGTTGCCAGTTGTGGGCATCAGGGTCACCATTCACCCATTTTAGGATTTCATCCAGATTTTGAGTTGCATAATCTGAGCAGACTATCTCTGAAGATCGAATTCCGGCGGAAATGACAGAATAGATACTCGGGCCAGACCCAACATCAAGGAGTCTGCTACCATCACGAATTCCTGCCGCAGCTGAAGAAAAATACACATACATGTATATATTTCATCAATAATGTTCGTCGTCGTCGTCGTCATCATCATCATATTCGGAACCCGCCGATTACTCCATTAAAAACTTTCGGTGACATTAAGTTAATATCATTCTTTAATCTGTACTTGATCCGATGGTTTATATTGTCATTTCGCATAATTCCCATATCGTCAAATTGAATACATGTACCAGATTAGTCACGTCCTATGATTGTATTATCTGGAAAGGCGTGCTGACTAATATCCTTTTTGTGATCATTGGTATTAGAGGGGGTCGGGTATTGGAAAGACCCATTGATCATCTTAGAATTTGACCGTGAACCCTAAACCATTCTTTTTATATAATGGCAAGTTTACTAACTAAATAAGGTATACACTGATATTCCAACATGATTGATTTAGCAGGTTCAGCATAATCAGCGTTTGTAAATTGTAAATCCCGCCACCTGCAAACTCGTCGGCCAGACAGGAAGTGACGTCATCTCAGGCACCTCATAAATATCAGAACCAAACAAAACATGGCGAATGCATACAGCGAAAGCGATTCTTCATCAATTTGTAGCGATTGCAGTACATGTACTTCATCGTCTGCTCTCAGCCAATTTCTTGCTGCCGATTACGATAGTGGTGATGATGATGAGTTATTCGGCGATGTTGGGGATCCAGAGCCAGTTCCTGGACCGATAGAACCCTACATGTTTGAACCCGTACCTGAACAAGTGGAAGTACAGCATCATCATGTACAGGCGCAGGCAGCTGTAGTAGCAGAAGAAGAACAGCGGCCAACGAGGCGAGATAATCTTGACTGGTATGGAATATTACAGTTTTATTGTTTTATCTAGACACCCGTGACCAGCATGTTGGAGACGGAGGCCATTATTTTCAAGCACTGTCACCCACTGAACACTATAAATGAAGAGCCTACCTACCTACCACTGTACCAGTACCATCGCCAACTATCTATAGCCTACCGGTACCGTATACCAGGGACCATATTCACAAAGGCCTCATGACTTTACGCAGTGCATGAGCTTTTGTCCGTTTGCGGGTGTCCTTTTGTTCAATCCCAACTCACAAAAGATTTGTGTGCTCTTATTAACGTTGCGTGGACTTACTTCGTGAATAAGGTCGACCATGTACTACTACCATGACACTGCTTGTTAATCTCATGACTACAATGTCACTGTCACTGATATGATAAATACAGGCCTATATTGCTATCATTTCAGGTGCCACTGCGACAACTGCCAGATCCAGCAAAAAGAGAATGAATGTACGTGCTGCCACGAGATCCAAAGGGTTCAAGACAAGATGGCAGAGATAGAGGCCGAGGGGACGACATGTATCATCCAATACCCAGGATTCATGTCAGTTTGCCTGGACCATCATGTCCTGCAGGTGGCCTGGCTTCAATACAGACAGCAGCATGGTCGGGCAGCATATGATGGGCCGTATGAGAAGAGGATGCGGCACATCAGCTACAGACAGTTAGCGAGGTGGTGTTGGGGGTTTCTGGGGCGGGATGTCCGTGTGGTTTTGCCATCATGTGCAGTGAGTCGGACAAGGGCACAGTTCATGCCCCCCGGACTCGAGGAGGATGCTGAATTCAGAGGTTTTCATCACGGGGACTCTGACTAGACACTGGCTATTGTGACCATGAAGTACAATGACATTGACGAACAAGAAATATTGTGTTCAGTTGCATGTATTTGTTAATCTGTACAAAATTTTAAAGTTTCAAATTTTAAATACATTGCTCATATAAAATGCCAATACTGGTGATGTTATGTTTGTTAAACAGGACCTGTACAAAATCAATGATGACTAGGCCCAAGGCCGGGCATGCAATTTGTGATAGCTTCAACTTGATGATCGTCAAACCAAATATGCTCCCACCACATACAGTTTACACTGGAATCTAGAAGTCCAACACAAGTTATTTCCCCACATGCTCCACGTAGCGTTTTCCACTCCGGTATCTGTTGATGGCTTCCTGCTTATCGGATGTTCGAAGGCGCTGGAAAGTGGGGGTGGGGGTTCTTCATTCTGACAGATTTCTCCAGCTCGGATGATTCTGCACACCTCTTTCTGAAGTTCAGTCACATAGTCTGAAAAAAGACAGTTGTGGTGATGAACAGCAATTAGTCAGCGGTGACCTTGGAAAAGGGGCTGGTCAATATTTCAAATTACATATATGTGTTCATTTGTAAACTGCCAGCACATTCTAATTACAGGATGTTTTGAAGCGTTTCCCCATTCACTTGAAAGACTGGCTAGGGACACTTTTCATGGACCACCCTGTAGTATTACTTTGGAAATGATACTCATCCGCAGGGGAACATCATAGATTCCTTCACCTGGCCTATTTTTTTAGAACAAAATAATACAGACTTACTGAATGTGCACTTGATCAGAACACGTTTCACTGAAAAGCCTCCCTTCTTGAATTTGGGGAATGAAACGTTGAATTGTTCTGCCCCATTCTCGAGTTTGGCTTGGTCCCTGCCACTGTTCTCATTGAAGTGGAGTCCAGCTAACTAGCCTACAAGTAGAAACATATTAACATGTGAATGTGAGCGGTCAGTTTGGCATAATTATGTATGCTTATGCTTATGTAGGCTTTAAAAAACTACATTGATGGGTACAATAGTTGAGTGCCAAGTGGAAATGTCATAACCATTGAACGAAGTCATATGACACATCACACAAGACTACTAGACCAGAAAATGCATGCTGCATACCGTCTGCAGACTGGGGGTTTTCTCATGAGTCAATAGAATCTAAGGTTTGGAATTAGGGGACCATATCAGTAGTTGCTTTGCGCCAACTTTTTTTCAAAGTTTGTTTTCTTATATTTGAATTACCTGTGAATCATCTTGCAGGAAGATTTTTTTTGGGTGTGCATGACAGATGACGTACTTAATACAGAACATGTATATTGTATCGGCCTGTTGTGCCTCGTGCGCCTGGTGGATTGGCCGGCAAGGTTGGGTTCGTTTCAAAGGCAGCATTTCATGATAAAAAGTGCTGAATGACATGGGTAAATATAATCAGAGTCTTTCTATACAAAGTATAGAAAGACTCTGATATAATTAAAGATAACAGAATGAAGAAACCCAGGGAACAGAAAACCATTGTATATCAAACACCCACCTTGACGGTTCTCCTCTGTCTCTTGATGTTTAGTGAAAATACTGGTCTCTTTGACATTCTAAACAGGTGTTGTTAGGCCAAATAAAAAATGTTTTTAGGCAAATGTTTATTACTACAGTCCTGGTCACAAGATACATCCTAGCTGATTAGCATCATGTAGGCCCTACGTGCTAAATCCGTGCGAGTCACACATACATGTAGCGTGCCAGTGGATGCACTTGGTTCACAGTTAAAGGAATTTAGGCCTACACCCCAACTCGTGGTGTATAGCAAAGCCTGTTTGCACAACGGCCTAGATAATCTTTGTTCTACCGTTTGGCATATACCTGAAATGGCCTCTTATTTTTTAGTGTGAAAATCACATGGCAACTGTTGAGATGGTCCCCTAATTCCAGATCTTAATTTTAATACAGAAGTTGGCTGAAAGCAACTGCTGATATGGTCCCCTAATTCCAGACCTTAGATTCTATTGACTCATGAGAAAACCCCCAGTCTGCAGACGGTATACAGCATGCATTTTCTGTCCGCCTGCCTGCGTGCAAGGCCCTATGCATATGCACAACCTACTTGGCTACAGCTTGCTACATTTATAGTGAAGAGGCCTACCATTACCAATACCATGAATACCATGTCAATGTCAGGCCTGGCTTATATGTAGGCTATATAACCATGTACATGCCCACATCACCTGAGTATTCAACACAATAACATTTCGATTACTACAGAATAGCCGGTGTAACATCTGTGGTTGTTTCCCATGTGTCAGTGTTTCCAAACAATAGGCAGCTAGAGAGACCATGACTTTTCAATAGGGGGAAACACAGAAAAACTTGTCAATCTATATTTTAGCGTTCCCAAACAATGAGGGGAAACACTCAAAAAATAGAAACACTCAAAAACATAACACCGGGACAGTAGTAGCTCTGTACCTTATGATTATGTACACTCTGTCCCTCTGTACATTATGTACACATTCCTACCATTTAGCACAGAGTGTCCCGGGTGTTCTGCAGTTGCGCCGCGTCTAAATAATAGGAATTTATTAGGGCTACAGAATCAAAATGTGCTTACTTCTTCTGAAAACCACTTTCGTTCTGGGCAAACGATAATGGTACTTCAAAACAATCGTCAGTGAAGTGTTTTGAACACACTACGGCCGAAGTGTTGGTCGGTTTCGGATCCACGAAGTCCGCTCTCGTTGTTTGTACAAACTTCACCAACTGACGTCGAATTGCTGTTTTTTTCGGAAATGAATGCTTCGAAAGAGCACTCGATGCATCGGCCGTGGCACTACAGCCGAACAAAACACATCTATTCACCATATCAATTGATATTTCGCATGATATCTCAAGAAACTATTCACAAGCAAATGCACTGCACCGTCCGCCATGATATTCCTGAGATCGCTCGGCCTTCGATAAAACGAACCACATTGCTTGAAATCGATTTTTTTTAAATTAATTGTTTTCTTAATGCATACTTAGACCTTCTAAACCAACATGTTGGTGCCATCCAGTTATACCTTTTAAAGAACAGACTAGTTCTTACCCGTGAGCTCGTGAAGCATCTCTAACAACTTGTCGCAGAATCGGCTCTCCCGCCCGTGGTAATTCGCCAAAAAGATTTTCGGGTCGAAAAGTGTATTGTAGTCGACTCCAGATAATCTTGCCGTCTCTAGTGATTCGGAAGCTGGATCGTTAGCCATGATAAGAAGCAATGGTGCAAAGTGCCTACGGGCGCAGTTCTGATGCAGCTAACCTGGTCTTTCTGTTGTTTTGCACCAGGTTTACATCAGTGTTTACAAATCATTGATCTTCTGTGCTGTTCTATTTACAATTCAATGACCTTTTGTGATATTCTTATAGAATAGCACAGCACGGCACTGATCTGTGAACACTAAAGTGGCACCAGATTGTGAAATATGTACATGTATAAGGAAATTGTCCGCAGCGTATGACATTAATGATGTCATTGCTGTATTATCATAATGGAATAGGAAGTGACTATTTGGCAAGCCCGGCTCACCAAACAGCGCCTTTTTTCTGCCCTAGATGGAGAGCCCAACTCATGCATATTCAACCATCCAGGAGCTCATTATCATTCGTGGAAACACGATAAGCAACACTGGAGTTACAGTGAAACGCCGTTAGAAATGCACACTAATGCATTTAACATGCTTATCAGTTAAATCACGTTTATGACTTTTTTTGTAAATCCATACAGTCATGTACATGAGTTGTTTATGGGTGACTCTGGCTGATGATTGACCTAGTTAGGATTGCCCTAGTTTCAAGTGACCTTGACCTCCCATGTCCTTGACCTTGGAGGATAGGAATGATTTTAGAATGACCTTGACCGAGAAAGATGGTTTTAATTGACCTAGTTAGCCTTGCCCTAGTTTCAAGTGACCTTGACCTCCCATGGCCTTGACCTTTAATTGACCTAGTTAGCATTGCCCTAGTTTCAAGTGACCTTGACCTCCCATGACCTTGACCTTTAATTGACCTAGTTAGCATTGCCCTAGTTTCAAGTGACCTTGACCTTTAATTGACCTAGTTAGCATTGCCCTAGTTTCAAGTGATCTTGACCTCCCATGGCCTTGACCTTGGAGGATAGGAATGCTTTGAGAATGACCTTGACCGAGAAAGATGAGTGTTTGCCCACTCTTGTCCTTGAAACGGTGAAGGTTATTTTCAAACCATCTGTCACATTTGAAATGAGGGTGCATTGGTCAATTAACCCAGCAAATGACCCGAGGCAAGGGCCTAAAACATGTGCTGCAAAATGCACAGGCATAACAATGCATACAAAATTACCAACCATAGGCCCTATATCTTAACTTCCAAATTACAGAAAAATTATAAAGATAATTAAAATAAAAAACTCACCAAACTTTGCTCCATTGGTTCACTTTAAATCCCACAGATTACAAATCCTTAAAATCCAAAACTTCCAAGAAGAAATTGGAAAAGAAAGGGAACAACATCCTTTCTAAACCTCCTCCACCATCTTCAAGTCCAAAAGAGGCCCACATAGAATGTAAGGGGCTACCTAGAGGCCCACAGAACCATAACCAATCAAAAATGTCAAAAGGGAGGCAAATTTAAAAGGTCCAAACCAGAGCTGCCTCCTATCCTAAGATTTTGAAACTAAATTAAAGACTGGGCTCTACAGTGTCCTTGACTTCCAGGGTCTTATTTTTCCAGGGGGAGGGGGACACTTTCTACTTTTACACTGGCACGTTCCGAAACATCGCGGATGCGTGCGATCCATAGAAATGTGTGGTATTTTCCATCACCAGGGCATAGACAAGCGTCCATAGAAATTGTCTCTACTCATGTTGATGTCCGGCTGTCAAGATGTCAAGAGAAAACATTGTATTCATTCCGTATCTTTCTAATGCTGTATTATAAAACACTTGAATAAAATTGTTGTATTGCTATTTTTGCATCACGTTTCCAAATGAATGCGTGCAGAAGTGTGACAAAAGAGGCGTCCGGTATAGTGACCAGTAGGTATTGTGCATGTCTTCCAAGCTTCAGGGTTTTTACCCATTTTTGGGTCGGGGTCATCGCTGGTTGGGATGTAAATGTGAAAAGTGTTATTGGTTTCGTTGACATTGCTCCAGGTGCGTGGATATTTTATCTCCGCAAGGCCGACCTCCCAATTTTCAGCAGAGCCGAGTCTGATGGCTGCGCTGAGCTGCTTTGTGTAATGACCTATTGTATTGTCGGGAAAGTATTTCAAGGAGCTATTGCAGGGTAAAGAAACATAAAAATGGTCATTAAAAGTAGTCATTTTGCCTTAATTGGGAAAACGTTTCTTGGTTAATGCACACGTGTTCTCGGGTATTGATGGATTCGGTAACAAGTAACCTAAACAGCTGCACAGGAGAGAGAGATCCACACAGTACTTTCACCGTTGGCAATAGCTATATCAATGAGAGCAGTAACGATCACTATGTAAATAATTATGATCTGGGCAAAGAAATTATCTCGGGTTTAGGGACATTGTGACCAAAAAGTTTCCAACTCTTCTGTTGTGAAGTGATTGAATCGTTGCCGTCGCCTTCCTTGTTTTCAGATCCGCGTGTCATTTCTGCAATCATGCTTTGTTTACTCAAATATCAAACGTGTCTGTGACAGTGTAGAATAAAACATAGATGTTGAACGTCTGCCTTGCGCACCAACTGTTGAACTTTGCTGGATATCCATCCCATTTAACTAAATATTCTTTTGTTCTACCCCTGCCGTGTTCTGCAAGTATTCTCTCGAATTTATAGGTCTTTTCTGGCGACACATCTACTTTCTGCAGCTCTTTTTCGTAGAAAGTGCCTAAGATGTTTTCACCTTGCGCGTCATGGACGCCGTACAGGGTTGGATGACTTTTAACGCGTCTTTTTATAGTAAAGATTTCTGTTGACCAGTTGGGTAAATAAGATTTTTCGAATAGCATTTTTGTCTTGCCAATCCTTACCTTATCGCCAATTTCAAATTTGAATTTGACGTTTTTTGTTGATAGGTTTTCTTTTGAGTAGAGTACGTGCCAAACGTCATCTGCATTACCCTCGTTCACCTCGCTGGGTTTCCTCTTGATGCTCCTATGCCACATGTTGTTGTATGAATGTAGAAGTTTCTGAAGAATTGACAGGTATGACAGAGTGTTCTGCCGTGTAAAGGCACAAAACATGTGTTATTTGAAAGTTATGTTGAAACACTCGATTATAGCTGCTTTAACCTCATTATTCGAAGTAAAAAAATTGATATTTTCTTTTTTTAGAAAGGCTTGAAATTTCTTGCCCAGAAACTCACCCCCCTTATCGGTTCTTAAATTTTTTGGTTTTCGCTTGGATGTGGCAAATATTTTAGAGAATGCATCCACCTGTTCTGCCCCTGTTTTAGTTCTTAAAGGGACCACCTACGCGAATTTCGAAAGCGTATCGATCACTGTGAGCAAATATTTATAGGGTTTATTATATTTGACTATTCTGCACAAATCAACGAGATCCGCTTCCCACTGTTCGGCGATGTCGGCGACAACAATACGCCTTCGTTTGAAATGGCGACGGATCGGCTTGTGGAGCGTGTATGTGGCTTGACTTCTTAACCATTTCTTGATGTCAGAGGTCGATATCTTACTACCGACCACCCTCTTTAAGGTATTTACACCTCCAAAACTACCGGAAATACCTGGTGTGTAATAGATCTTTTTCAATAGCCTGGCTGCTTTGTCACTACCACGCTTCCCAGCTTTCATTTTTGTCGTCATGTTTTCATGTGGAGAAGATGGTATCAGGACTGTCAAATACAGGAGAACTCTGTCTGTGAAACGTCGGAGAGTTCCAAGAAGCTAATGGGTCTCTCCTCCTCGACTTGGGCGTTTTATTGACCCCTATACCCTCCCTATCATTGAGTTTGAGTTTTTTCTTCCATTCCCTGTTCGTAATCATGTTACTGGATATTTCACCCTTACCATCGAGATAAGATAGGACCGAATCAACGCCGACAGGAGGGCTAGAATGTTTTGCGTTTGAAGAGGCGTTTTGTATGACCGACTTGATATCGCTTCCTTTAATGACGTCTCCGTTAATTGAAATTTCGCCGCTTTCGTTCCAGCTAAATTTTGGGTCGTCCAGCAATGCCTGTACTAATTTTTTGGCCTTTGGTTTTGAGTACCCGGGTACTTGCTGCAATATCGCCTTGGGGGAAAGAGGAGACAATACGGAGGGCTGGGCAGCCATTTGGTTTACAGCAGTTGTATCCGCAGCTTGGGCAGTCGTTGTAACAGCATTTTGGGCTTGCCCTATTGTTCCAGCGTTTAAATCTAGTGATGGGGAATGTATTGTTCCCAAGTACTTGCGAAGCAACTGCGAGTATGCTGTGGCCTTGTCATACTCACTCATAGTTGTTGAGGACAGTATTTTTTGCATTTCTTGATCAATACCCATTGCGTTGTATGCCTGGGGTTTGGTATCCTCTTTGTGGCGTTGCTGATACAGATATTTATCTACCATCTCATGAGGTATTAACGCCATTTTGCGCATCTGACTCATTATGCGGCTATTTATCAACCACCAAAAATACTTCCAATGGCTCTAATCACGGGGCCTAGCAGTGCTCCAAGAAAACCACCCTTTTGAATGATCCGTTTTCGTTCCTTTAACGATGTCTTCTTGCACGCTAATTTACGGAGGGAGTGCTTGTGTTTCTTCAGACATTTAAATTGATTTCTATTAAGGGGTACGTTGCCTTTTAAACAGTTGCTCGCAGACTCCCCCACCGCATTAAGGAGCCCTTTGTCGGCTGTTTGAAGAATCTGGCGTCTTTTCTTAGCCTGAGCAGATTTCAGTGCTTTATAAGTTGGCGCACGTAATGTTTAATGTGATATTTTGCCATATCGAATAATTGATGCTAAAATCCAAGAATAGATATCCAAAGGGTTGACGCGTCGCATCGGCAAAAGCTTCGGGAAGGGCTTTGGTATTACCAGGAGAAATTTGCTTTGCCAAATGTGTGATCTGAGACACGTCTCTTGGATTTTTGAATAACACCACATAATTAGAATTCAAGCTTATGGTGCGCTGCTGTCTCCCGTGAAAAAAAAAGTTCTGTACGATAAAGATGGCTCTCCGGTTCAAATGATGACAATCCTTGGTGAAGATCTTTGTGACTTTTTCATCTGTTTCACACATTAAATCGTCGATAATGAGCAATGTTCGCTCATCTACAGATGTATTTTCAGAAAAATTCAGACCAGAGACGAACTCCACATTTGGAAACGCTGCAAACGCCTCCTGCCATACGCCTCCATAGCACCAAACAATTCTATCAGGTGGAGGGTCAATAGTAGAGGCAGCATTGGATATCAATCGTTGTACAAAGAAAGACTTCCCGCACATGGTAGGCCCTGCTACTAGACATGTGAATGGATGTTTCAAGAGAAGGTCTCCACTTGAAATATGCATGCTGAGATCTCGACTAATATAATGAGGGATTCAACAAAAAAATACTGTTATAGGTTATAGTGCAACTATCTAGAGCAAAAACAGATAATGATCTATTGTACCGTGGATGTTGGTGATAATGATGATGATACATTCTGTAATAGTGCTATCAAGGTATTATAACTGTTTTCTGGCGCAGAAACCATAATAGATGACACTGGCAATAATTTTTCAAATAACATCCCTTATAAAATGACATATATGTAAGCACGATACAGTTCAATGATGTTTATAAAATAATAATAGCAGATGTACAATGATGATAATAGCGCTCAAGGAGCGCGTAAACTTCACTATGGTGAAATAATGGTTTATGCCTGTTTCGCCTATTCCTGTTTCGCCTATTCCTGTTCTGCCTATTCCTGTTTGGCCTATTTCCTGTTTGGCCTATTTCCTGTTTCGCCTATACCTGTTTCGCCTACTTCCTGTTTCGCCTACTTTCCAGTACCCCTACAATAAATCGACTCTCCCAGGGGGAACCTTACGGATGCATGTCCATTTTATGGGAAAAATGTGAGGGAACAATTGGATGATGTTAACGATGTGATGACAATTTGACTAATCAAATGCCATCAACTTTATTAACAAACCATGCCATGACCGTTTTGAAAGAGTCACCTTGAAAGCGGGTACAGTCCGGGACTTATTTGACCATATGACTATACTGACACACAGTAAAAACTAATAGATTAAGTAGAGTAAAGCAGTCGCTTATTTTATAAAAACAGGAATTCATGAGTTTTTGATAAAAATGCATAATACTGTACATTCTCATAATTATTTGATCAAAATCAGCTGCTATTACGTAGCCAGTTACTGACTAAGACAAAAGAAAGAGAATCTACAATATAAAATGCAGGTCTGAGAAACCTTTCTCAAATCTAATGAAAGGGTAAAACTTTCTTACTATTTTATTTCTTGCCTTTTAAAATACGCTAAAACATAAGCCAATGTAAGCTATGTATAATTTTCCAAAGCTATTCCGAATAATACTGAAATAATTGACATGTCGCTAAATCCATTATTTCAGACTTTATTCTTAATGATAGCCTTTAACACTATAGTAAGGGACGGTTCATATTCCTACGTCTGTGGGGAGGTTAGCAATACTTTTGAATAGGCGAAACAGGAATAGGCGAAACAGGAATTAGGCGAAACAGGAATAGGCGAAACAGGAAGTAGGCGAATCAGGAATAGGCGAATAAGGAATTAGGCGAAACAGGAATAGGCGGAACAGGAATAGGCGAAACAGGAATACACCGAAATAATACACGTGAGGGAGAGATGTCATAATAGCTAATAGCCAAAAGGCAATGTAAAGAAATCGTCTGTCAGGTAACGCTTGTCGTATACTAAGCCGTACTTTTTCACCTCCCGAACTGTGGTAATTTTGAAATCCTTACGTCGCCGAATTTTGTAAGGATTTTCGACCGAAAGGGTGTCGGAAAAATTCAGGTTTTGTACCAAGTCCCTCATGGTTTCGAAATTGATTTTTTGACTATTACCATAGTTCAGGGTGAACCCTCGGACTTTGCACACAGTCTCTTTACTCTATTTGATGCGATACCCGTAGTTTTTTGGTCCCCCTGAAACAAACTCTTCAAGGGATGCGCCGTTCAACTCATCCTTGAAATCCCCCAGATAGTCGCCTAGGGGTGGGTTGAAGTGTTTTTTGTTTGTTTTGTCGTACACGTATATAATACTATCAGTGTCAAAATATTATGCTTGTTGATCAAGTTTTTTCAACTCCTCATACAATTACAGCCGCACATGTGCAGTTGTGTAAGCTGCGATAACACAATTTGTGTAAGGACACGCTTCTATGAATTCAGTCTTCTCATGGTATTTCAAAAGAACGAATTCTTCGTTCACTAATTGAGAATCTGTTACTTCAATGCTATCGTTGGTCAATTTATTGATATAAACCTCTGGACTATCTGTATATAATGTCTTTACAAAGTTATTTCGTTGCCCGAATTTTCCCCACAACGCACATATCCCTGCCTTGTAGGTACTGCGCATGCCTGCGTTATATTTGATATTGTAACGGTCTAAAGTGATCCCCTCGTGCGGCGCGTAATCATCGATGTACTTCTTTTTGTCTTCTTCGGTCTCACACCAATCGGGCCAACCGCTAGCTTCTTCTTTTCTGCTTTAGAAAAGTATTAATGAAACTCATAAATAGACCGCCCTCTTTCTTCTCAAGATCATATTGGGTTGTTTGCTCGAAATCCCAAATTTCGTATGTTCGCACCAGACGATAGCCCTTTTCGACCGCTTTTCTGACTTCAAATATAACCCATGTCCCTATCAGAGTGCACTCATCGTCTGAATGGTCACACGTTTTAGACGACGTCTCCGCACACTTCGCACAAAGTGAAAACTTCAACTTGTTACCCGTCCTCTGGGGTCAAACAGGAAAATACAATTGCTTTGGCGGTAATACTTTACATTTGATAAGACCTTCGCACTTCAGTGGGTCGTCAACCTTTTGCAGATTTTCACCCCGGTACACCACTGGGTGCCCTAGAGGATAATGTTTATATTTATGCGTATCACAAATGCAATGAAAACGAAAGCATCAAATATGTCGACTTTACATCGCTTTATCCGTATGTCAATAAATATATTCCTGTTTCGCCTAATTCCTTATTCGCCTATTCCTGATTCGCCTACTTCCTGTTTCGCCTATTCCTGTTTCGCCTAATTCCTGTTTCGCCTATTCCTGTTTCGCCTATTCAAAAGTATTGCTAACCTCCCCACAGACGTAGGAATATGAACCGTCCCTTACTATAGTGTTAAAGGCTATCATTAAGAATAAAGTCTGAAATAATGGATTTAGCGACATGTCAATTATTTCAGTATTATTCGGAATAGCTTTGGAAAATTATACATAGCTTACATTGGCTTATGTTTTAGCGTATTTTAAAAGGCAAGAAATAAAATAGTAAGAAAGTTTTACCCTTTCATTAGATTTGAGAAAGGTTTCTCAGACCTGCATTTTATATTGTAGATTCTCTTTCTTTTGTCTTAGTCAGTAACTGGCTACGTAATAGCAGCTGATTTTGATCAAATAATTATGAGAATGTACAGTATTATGCATTTTTATCAAAAACTCATGAATTCCTGTTTTTATAAAATAAGCGACTGCTTTACTCTACTTAATCTATTAGTTTTTACTGTGTGTCAGTATAGTCATATGGTCAAATAAGTCCCGGACTGTCCCCGCTTTCAAGGTGACTCTTTCAAAACGGTCATGGCATGGTTTGTTAATAAAGTTGATGGCATTTGATTAGTCAAATTGTCATCACATCGTTAACATCATCCAATTGTTCCCTCACATTTTTCCCATAAAATGGACATGCATCCGTAAGGTTCCCCCTGGGAGAGTCGATTTATTGTAGGGGTACTGGAAAGTAGGCGAAACAGGAAGTAGGCGAAACAGGTATAGGCGAAACAGGAAATAGGCCAAACAGGAAATAGGCCAAACAGGAATAGGCGGAACAGGAATAGGCGAAACAGGAATAGGCGAAACAGGCATAAACCATTATTTCACCATAGTGAAGTTTACGCGCTCCTTGAGCGCTATTATCATCATTGTACATCTGCTATTATTATTTTATAAACATCATTGAACTGTATCGTGCTTACATATATGTCATTTTATAAGGGATGTTATTTGAAAAATTATTGCCAGTGTCATCTATTATGGTTTCTGCGCCAGAAAACAGTTATAATACCTTGATAGCACTATTACAGAATGTATCATCATCATTATCACCAACATCCACGGTACAATAGATCATTATCTGTTTTTGCTCTAGATAGTTGCACTATAACCTATAACAGTATTTTTTTGTTGAATCCCTCATTATATTAGTCGAGATCTCAGCATGCATATTTCAAGTGGAGACCTTCTCTTGAAACATCCATTCACATGTCTAGTAGCAGGGCCTACCATGTGCGGGAAGTCTTTCTTTGTACAACGATTGATATCCAATGCTGCCTCTACTATTGACCCTCCACCTGATAGAATTGTTTGGTGCTATGGAGGCGTATGGCAGGAGGCGTTTGCAGCGTTTCCAAATGTGGAGTTCGTCTCTGGTCTGAATTTTTCTGAAAATACATCTGTAGATGAGCGAACATTGCTCATTATCGACGATTTAATGTGTGAAACAGATGAAAAAGTCACAAAGATCTTCACCAAGGATTGTCATCATTTGAACCGGAGAGCCATCTTTATCGTACAGAACTTTTTTTTTCACGGGAGACAGCAGCGCACCATAAGCTTGAATTCTAATTATGTGGTGTTATTCAAAAATCCAAGAGACGTGTCTCAGATCACACATTTGGCAAAGCAAATTTCTCCTGGTAATACTAAAGCCCTTCCCGAAGCTTTTGCCGATGCGACGCGTCAACCCTTTGGATATCTATTCTTGGATTTTAGCATCAATTATTCGATATGGCAAAATATCACATTAAACATTACGTGCGCCAACTCAAAGCACTGAAATCTGCTCAGGCTAAGAAAAGACGCCAGATTCTTCAAACAGCCGACAAAGGGCTCCTTAATGCGGTGGGGGAGTCTGCGAGCAACTGTTTAAAAGGCAACGTACCCCTTAATAGAAATCAATTTAAATGTCTGAAGAAACACAAGCACTCCCTCCGTAAATTAGCGTGCAAGAAGACATCGTTAAAGGAACGAAAACGGATCATTCAAAAGGGTGGTTTTCTTGGAGCACTGCTAGGCCCCGTGATTAGAGCCATTGGAAGTATTTTTGGTGGTTGATAAATAGCCGCATAATGAGTCAGATGCGCAAAATGGCGTTAATACCTCATGAGATGGTAGATAAATATCTGTATCAGCAACGCCACAAAGAGGATACCAAACCCCAGGCATACAACGCAATGGGTATTGATCAAGAAATGCAAAAAATACTGTCCTCAACAACTATGAGTGAGTATGACAAGGCCACAGCATACTCGCAGTTGCTTCGCAAGTACTTGGGAACAATACATTCCCCATCACTAGATTTAAACGCTGGAACAATAGGGCAAGCCCAAAATGCTGTTACAACGACTGCCCAAGCTGCGGATACAACTGCTGTAAACCAAATGGCTGCCCAGCCCTCCGTATTGTCTCCTCTTTCCCCCAAGGCGATATTGCAGCAAGTACCCGGGTACTCAAAACCAAAGGCCAAAAAATTAGTACAGGCATTGCTGGACGACCCAAAATTTAGCTGGAACGAAAGCGGCGAAATTTCAATTAACGGAGACGTCATTAAAGGAAGCGATATCAAGTCGGTCATACAAAACGCCTCTTCAAACGCAAAACATTCTAGCCCTCCTGTCGGCGTTGATTCGGTCCTATCTTATCTCGATGGTAAGGGTGAAATATCCAGTTACATGATTACGAACAGGGAATGGAAGAAAAAACTCAAACTCAATGATAGGGAGGGTATCCCTCACCGAAAGGCAGTGCACTGAAAAGGACTGCATCACACTGCTTTTGACTGAAACCCCCACTGCATATGACTGTCTTAGGCATATCATTTTTTCTTAATGTTTTAAAACCACTGATTTTGACTGAAAGACCACTGCAAAGCACTGCCACTTGCATATCATTATGAACGACGTATTTCAAAAACACTGCCTATGACTGAAAGACCACTGATTTCCACTTCTCCAACTCTGATCGAAACCCGTGGCATTTTCAACATGACTGAAAACCACTGCTTTATGACTGGTGAGATTAAGACTTGATGGCAGTGTAAAGCAGTGGTAATTGCAGTCAAATTCAGTGTTAAATATCACCCATAATGCAACCTGAGACAGGAAGCTCGTAAGTTTGAATTTGATAGTCAAACATTCAAGAAATCGTGGTACCTCTTCATATTTCTCGATATTTACCCGAATTTCAATATGAGAAGAGGGGAGTTTTAGTCAGTTTGAATTGGAACACATAAGGAGCCAAATGAATGCAAAAAGGGTAATCTCGACAGACACTGAAGTTGTATTTTCAGCAAATCAAGAAGGCTGTATAGGCCCTATAGGTGTTGTAATGCATGCATACACTGCAAGATATCTGCATGTATCTTCATGCATCTACTGTAGGCCCTATAGGTGTTAATTGTAATGTATGCATACACTGCAAATTATCTGCATGGGAGCTCAATACACATCAATCAGTAGATCATTATTCTACAGGCTGCGTGCAGTTACTTTATTTGGAAGTCAATTTGATCTAGCTTCAATCCCTGACATCACTGACAGTAGCTATGTGCCATGTGTCGTTTCAAGTAACCCCATCGTCTAGTAACCCCATCTGACCACTGTCATTATGACAAAGTTTGCAATGACGTAGGTCAAGGACGTGAATTTGTCATCTTTTTACTGTGTCACGTCATCATACAATGGCGATGTCCTCTATTTGTGCAGATGACGTCATCACTGCCATATTGGACGCAAACACACCGTCTAAAATAGGACAGCAAAAGTAACAGTTCGCTAGAAGTTTTTGCTTTTTCGAACAATTTCTTTGGTTGTCATCAGCACAGGGGGGTCACGTCCCCCAAACCTCGTTTCTCGGCATCCGTGCCTGCATGCCATTAAATAAATTATTCATATTAACACTGAAAATGACTGCTCCCTCCAAGAGGTTTTGGAAATGGCAGTCAAAATCAGTGGTGTTTCAGTGTGGATTCAGTGTGCTGCGAAATATTTAAATTAACACTGAACCCCACTGCCAGCCCTGTGCATGATGCATAGTGGGGAGTCATTTTCAGTGTCAAAAGCAGTGGAAATCAGTCAGCCTTAATATTTAAATGAGCACTGCTTTTGACTGCCTTACCACTGATTTTGACTGTCTTACCACTGCTTATGACTCCCTACCCTCTATTTTTGATTGCTGTATAACTGTATGCTTTGGTATTGCGTGACTGAAAAACACTCCCTATGACTGCTTTCCACTGATTTCAACACTGCCATAAAAATGTGAGGTAACACTGCAACCTGACTGAATCCTGACTGATATCACACTGCTTTTCGGTGAGGGATAGGGGTCAATAAAACGCCCAAGTCGAGGAGGAGAGACCCATTAGCTTCTTGGAACTCTCCGACGTTTCACAGACAGAGTTCTCCTGTATTCGACAGTCCTGATACCATCTTCTCCACATGAAAACATGACGACAAAAATGAAAGCTGGGAAGCGTGGTAGTGACAAAGCAGCCAGGCTATTGAAAAAGATCTATTACACACCAGGTATTTCCGGTAGTTTTGGAGGTGTAAATACCTTAAAGAGGGTGGTCGGTAGTAAGATATCGACCTCTGACATCAAGAAATGGTTAAGAAGTCAAGCCACATACACGCTCCACAAGCCGATCCGTCGCCATTTCAAACGAAGGCGTATTGTTGTCGCCGACATCGCCGAACAGTGGGAAGCGGATCTCGTTGATTTGTGCAGAATAGTCAAATATAATAAACCCTATAAATATTTGCTCACAGTGATCGATACGCTTTCGAAATTCGCGTAGGTGGTCCCTTTAAGAACTAAAACAGGGGCAGAACAGGTGGATGCATTCTCTAAAATATTTGCCACATCCAAGCGAAAACCAAAAAATTTAAGAACCGATAAGGGGGGTGAGTTTCTGGGCAAGAAATTTCAAGCCTTTCTAAAAAAAGAAAATATCAATTTTTTTACTTCGAATAATGAGGTTAAAGCAGCTATAATCGAGTGTTTCAACATAACTTTCAAATAACACATGTTTTGTGCCTTTACACGGCAGAACACTCTGTCATACCTGTCAATTCTTCAGAAACTTCTACATTCATACAACAACATGTGGCATAGGAGCATCAAGAGGAAACCCAGCGAGGTGAACGAGGGTAATGCAGATGACGTTTGGCACGTACTCTACTCAAAAGAAAACCTATCAATAAAAAACGTCAAATTCAAATTTGAAATTGGCGATAAGGTAAGGATTGGCAAGACAAAAATGCTATTCCAAAAAATCTTATTTACCCAACTGGTCAACAGAAATCTTCACTATAAAAAGACGCGTTAAAAGTCATCCAACCCTGTACGGCGTCCATGACGCGCAAGGTGAAAACATCTTAGGCACTTTCTACGAAAAAGAGCTGCAGAAAGTAGATGTGTCGCCAGAAAAGACCTATAAATTCGAGAGAATACTTGCAGAACGCGGCATGGGTAGAACAAAAGAATATTTAGTTAAATGGGATGGATATCCAGCAAAGTTCAACAGTTGGGTGCGCAAGGCAGACGTTCAACATCTATGTTTTATTCTACACTGTCACAGACACGTTTGATATTTGAGTAAACAAAGCATGATTGCAGAAATGACACGCGGATCTGAAAACAAGGAAGGCGACGGCAACGATTCAATCACTTCACAACAGAAGAATTGGAAACTTTTTGGTCACAATGTCCCTAAACCCGAGATAATTTCTTTGCCCAGATCATAATTATTTACATAGTGATCGTTACTGCTCTCATTGATATAGCTATTGCCAACGGTGAAAGTACTGTGTGGATCTCTCTCTCCTGTGCAGCTGTTTAGGTTACTTGTTACCGAATCCATCAATACCCGAGAACACGCGTGCATTAACCAAGAAACGTTTTCCCAATTAAGGCAAAATGACTACTTTTAATGACCATTTTTATGTTTCTTTACCCTGCAATAGCTCCTTGAAATACTTTCCCGACAATACAATAGGTCATTACACAAAGCAGCTCAGCGCAGCCATCAGACTCGGCTCTGCTGAAAATTGGGAGGTCGGCCTTGCGGAGATAAAATATCCACGCACCTGGAGCAATGTCAACGAAACCAATAACACTTTTCACATTTACATCCCAACCAGCGATGACCCCGACCCAAAAACGGGTAAAAACCCTGAAGCTTGGAAGACATGCACAATACCTACTGGTCACTATACCGGACGCCTCTTTTGTCACACTTCTGCACGCATTCATTTGGAAACGTGATGCAAAAATAGCAATACAACAATTTTATTCAAGTGTTTTATAATACAGCATTAGAAAGATACGGAATGAATACAATGTTTTCTCTTGACATCTTGACAGCCGGACATCAACATGAGTAGAGACAATTTCTATGGACGCTTGTCTATGCCCTGGTGATGGAAAATACCACACATTTCTATGGATCGCACGCATCGGCGATGTTTCGGAACGTGCCAGTGTAAAAGTAGAAAGTGTCCCCCTCCCCCTGGAAAAATAAGACCCTGGAAGTCAAGGACACTGTAGAGCCCAGTCTTTAATTTAGTTTCAAAATCTTAGGATAGGAGGCAGCTCTGGTTTGGACCTTTTAAATTTGCCTCCCTTTTGACATTTTTGATTGGTTATGGTTCTGTGGGCCTCTAGGTAGCCCCTTACATTCTATGTGGGCCTCTTTTGGACTTGAAGATGGTGGAGGAGGTTTAGAAAGGATGTTGTTCCCTTTCTTTTCCAATTTCTTCTTGGAAGTTTTGGATTTTAAGGATTTGTAATCTGTGGGATTTAAAGTGAACCAATGGAGCAAAGTTTGGTGAGTTTTTTATTTTAATTATCTTTATAATTTTTCTGTAATTTGGAAGTTAAGATATAGGGCCTATGGTTGGTAATTTTGTATGCATTGTTATGCCTGTGCATTTTGCAGCACATGTTTTAGGCCCTTGCCTCGGGTCATTTGCTGGGTTAATTGACCAATGCACCCTCATTTCAAATGTGACAGATGGTTTGAAAATAACCTTCACCGTTTCAAGGACAAGAGTGGGCAAACACTCATCTTTCTCGGTCAAGGTCATTCTCAAAGCATTCCTATCCTCCAAGGTCAAGGCCATGGGAGGTCAAGATCACTTGAAACTTGGGCAATGCTAACTAGGTCAATTAAAGGTCAAGGCCATGGGAGGTCAAGGTCACTTGAAACTAGGGCAATGCTAACTAGGTCAATTAAAGGTCAAGGTCATGGGAGGTCAAGGTCACTTGAAACTAGGGCAATCCTAACTAGGTCAATCATCATCCAGAGTCACCCATAAACTACTTACATGTACATGCTTCTTCATGGATTATTGACCAAAACCCGAGTTTAGTAACAAAAATTGAATCGAGAGCGGGAAGTCGGCCATTGTTAAATATGCGCATATAAATTCTAATATGACGTCAATGCTCTCTGATTGGCAAACATGTTGTAACCTCTCCGGCTCGCCAAAGAGGGTAGTATTTTTGCCCTGTTTGGCAAGCCCGGCTTGCCGAACAGGGTGGCTTTTTAGTGCTGTTTGGCAAGCGGCTCTCCAAACAGGACAAAAAAAGATGCCTGTTCGGCGAGCGGCTTGCCAAATAGACCCGGCCTATCATTATATCATTAGTGTACTTAGCGCTGAGTATTTAATGCAATGCGTGTGTATTGCAAAAGCTACTCGTGATACGTTGCTCAGTCATGATACCACAATTGTTTTATCGGTTTGCGCATCATCCGCTGATTCGCACAGCACTGACCGCAAACAATTCATAAAAATCATTGTACCAACTAAAATTGGTCAGGCCAATTTCAGCAAATGCACTTTCGATTATCTAGTTCCTTTGTGAAAACGTTTTGAACCTTTTTGTTTTCGCGAAATTAAGTCATGTAATGCTGTTTAAAGACGATTTGTGATGCCTCTCCAACGAAGTTACTAGTTGGCCGGGGCGGTAACACTGCCAATAGTGATACATGTACTTTGACACGATGTCGAAAGGTTACACAGTCATGGGTTCGAGCCATCCTGGGCCGCACTCTATTTTCATTTTGACATACATAATGACATACATGTTAATCGAATGTAATTGTACGTTCCCCCCAAAAACAGCTTTTTAGTTATAAACTCCTTAATTCTCTGGTTCCAAATTTCATCCGTGTCTATTCTTATCATTTCCGGGGGCTATTGGCAGAGTTATACAAATAAAGACACATAGGCAATTTTCAGAACAGTTTGGTTATTATTTCTTTAAAGAATGTCCGAAAAGGTATTTTTATTTAATGAATAAATGAATCAAAAATGTCTTTGGTAAAACCATCTGCTATATGCGCCTGTGTTGCCAATGGATTTCTCATTATCTATATCGTTGGAGTGGACCCCCCCCCCCCCCCCCCCCCCAGTTATAGGCAGGAGCAGGGAGGTTAAAGTGGATATCCTTTGGTGACTTGATATATATATGCATAGTAGGGCACAAGGTCATTTTGATTCACCACTAAATACATCCCTCGTACAAGCGTGATTAGTTTTGACGTACTGAGAGATGGGAGAGACCCAAATTGGCGACTTTGGATAATTTCACCCTGCCTACCTAGCTCCTGCATATAGAGTCCATTTAACACTATTTTCGATTAAGAGGGTAATTACGATTTCGACTTCAAAATAATCCAGTGTACTTTTATAAAATTCATAGAAAAAAAATTGAAGATTCACCACTAAAATATCCCTCGTACAAGCGTGATTCGTTTTGACGTACTGAGAGATGGGAGAGACCCCTATTGGCCACCTGTGGCCGGAATGGAATTTTGTTGTGCGGATTCACTGAATGCGGTAAGTTATGCACATGGATGAAGGCCCTATACAGACGGAAGGAGTCTATTGTGAGTGTGATTTCAGGCTTTAAAGTTGACATAGGGTCTTCGTTTTCATTTTTTTTGGCTAACGTCGCCAAATGTAAATGATGCAGCTTTGTTTCTGCGTCGGCCGCGATCAGTCCTCTCGCACCGCGATGACGTCACTCACGTCACAGCACAATATCCCAATGAGAGTAGGTTGATGACACTAGCATGATGTGTCGTCATGCATATTTTAGGAAAATCAGTAAGCTCGTAGTGTTCTTCCCAAAATGGTCCAAATCGCCACAATAGAAAATTTAAATTACGACACTTCAGAACTTCCGCCAGGACTAGTAGATATTTGTTGCATCTCATGATCTACCTTTCCCCAAAACCTGCCATACTGAATCCCCAAGTGTGTCGGCCAAACTTTTGAATGAAGTGAGTGAAACACACATCGTTACAACCAGTTGTCTGAATATTTACCGTGGGCATGGAAATAATTTGCATTCCCGATTATGTTTTATACGATTATTCTTTTCCAGTAAGCGCAGTTTTTTTTATTGCAGCACCTGGTCTGTCATATCATGATGTGCATTTCGCATAGAAATGTTATTTTCCAGTAAAGTGAAAATGGCAAAAGCCGCAATGATCAATATCCTACTTGGGACTTGTACTTCATGAGCAACCCTCCTAAATTCACCATTGCCTCATTTAGGGCATGACTACTCGATAATGCCTTCTAAATCTCCCAATATCACACAAAAACATTGGCCTAAATGATTCCTCGCCACATAAAGCAGGCCCCTTAATACCAGTGTTGTCGTGGTCACAACCGGAGAAATATTTAACTATCCAACCAAATGAATTTATGTCGCCGAAGGGCTTGTTTATTTATTTATTCGCACACGTAGAGAACAATTGAACAACAGGTGGAATTTCATGCAGCGTGCTGTATGGTACTTGTATTAAGATAGTACACACATTTCGTGGACTTTTTTTCGTAAATAACGCACCCGATCGCTTGTTATACACAATTCCTAAAATACACTGCCATCTAGTAGCAGAACCACAGGAACAGATGCAGAGTGAGGCAGGTAGGTCAGCAACCTGCATTGTGTGTAGCGTGTAGAGTATTGAAATAGCTATCACTGAAATTGATCCAAATGTGCTCTACGCAATGTAATTTTGTTGAGCAATAAACCTTATTCTATTCTATTCTATTCTATTCTATTGTTTGAAATTTGGGGTTTTGTTTGAAATGTTTTAACCTCAAGTGCTTCGAGCGAATCCTGCGCTAAATACTGACTTGTTTTCACTGAATAAATGAGGTGAGATCCTGTAGAAAAAGGGGACCACGGCCTTTCCAGTGGTGTGCTCACTAATTGGTCATTCGTTAAAAAGCGCCATCTGATCGCCTTTTGAAATGGCTTTCATTTGAAATTGAGAGAATATCCTGATGTCACGCACTTTCGGGAGAACTGTTTCGCGTGACCTCAGGAGCTCGCACAATTGGATTGGCTTTCGCGTTGGCGTTTCCGAGCCTTGCAAAAACTCCCTTTCCCGGATTAAAGTTCTGAGTTGAAATGTGTGCGGACTGAACAACCGGTTAGAACAGGCCGATTCCATCGACTGCATTAAAGATTTTGACATTTTAGCTTTTCAAGAAAATAAATCAGATGAGGTTGACAGTTTCGCACCTGATACATGAATTCAATTAGATAATAGCCTAAGGGCACTATATCAGGCCAGTAAATTCACTCCATTGTTTAAAAACGGACTTCCCTTGGGCGAAAGTACCTGAACCCCTCCAGAAGGACCCCTGCGGAAATTATGGCTACAATATGGCCGCCGCGCCTGGCATATTGTGATATTTTGACTTTATAATAATCAACATGCAACTTCATGCACATGTATGCTTAAACAATTTTTTTTGAATAACAGTCTGATTCTTACTCATCAGGTCATGAAACATCTCTGACATCTTGTCGCAGAACCGGCTTTCCTTCGTGTGATAATTATCCAAGATTTTGGGGTCGAAATGAGTTTTGTAGTCGACTCCAGATAATCTTGCCGTCTCAAATGATTCGGAAGCTGGATCGTTAGCCATGATAAGAAGCAATGGTGCAAAGTGCCTACGGGCGCAGAAAGCAGCTAACCTCCCCGACCTAGGCCTGTGCTTCTTGAGTCCTGCACCAGGTTTTCTGCGTTTACCGATCAGTGCGCTTCTGTGCGGCTTATTATAAACCACGAGATGAGAAATCGCGAAATCGCGAAATCGCGAATTGGGTAATCATTATTTTCTGCCTCAAGATTTTCTACTTTCCTGGGCCATGACAATCATCATTTCTGATGATGCTGTCCACTTCTCCATTCAATGATAGTAGGCCGAAGACAATACAATGGCTACATGCAACTGCATGCTCATCTTGACTGCAAAGGTTTTTGCATCCTATCAAGATGTATACGCCGGCTATCTTTATAGGGAGTATAATACCATGAGGTGCATGATGCTGCATACTAGGTGATGATGCTTCTTGTGTATGTAGCACTGCCTTTGAAGGAACAGTTCAATTTTTGATGAAGAGTCCCAGGTATATAACCACCTCCGGGCAAAGCCTTAATTGGATTAAAAATATAAATTTGCAAATTCTATTATCTGGGGACCTTCGTTTTACCTCAGAAGAAAAGAGCCCATTTGACGCCAACCCAACCCCTCTAGATTAGCGGAGAACCCTTTTGACACGAACCCCCTACTCCCATCCTAGACGGGGGAGAGCCCTGACACCATCCCCCTAGACAGCCCTTTTGACACCATCCCCAACCCCCAGACTGGTGGAGAGCTCTCTTAACACCCCCCCCCCCCCCCCCGACTGGGAGTGCCCTCTTGGCAACATCCTCCACCTCCAGAAAATGCTTCCTTAATATGCAAGCCAGTGGTTAGTCACTTTATGTTATACAGTCTAACCATTGACCCTTTCAGGTAGTGGCAGCAGCACCAGTGCTCTGAGCCTGCTAAATATCAAAATCTAAGAATAGTAGAGTGCCCCAGTATATGTTGATGCTATCAGTTATCTGAACTAATTTTGGTAATGTGTTCATGACCCTTGACATTCCACAACGTGCTGTTGGGAGAATTGGGTGATCAGAACTTAAAACCCTTATTGTCACCCCTTATAATCGATGACTTCCGCATTTCTTTCGCTACAAACATAGTGCAACCCGTACACTCTCCTCTCCGTTGGTATGGAGTGTCACGGCCTACGCGTGGCCAATCTCCAGAAGGAGTGTGACAAAAAAGCACACGTCCTTGCTTATTGTATAGATTAGACCCGTGTTTGGCGTATCTCTTCATTAACCGCTAGGTGGAATTTGCTATTTGAAAGACTCTGATTTTACAGTTTACATGAAATTCGGAATACTTCAATGCCTCGACACACTAGAAATGTAGTGTTCTTTCCAGTGTCTGCGATGTGTACATAAAGTTACTGGTAGAGGGCACTACCATACTGGAGGCCACATCAGCGTGTGTTTTCTTCAATCCGACTCCTGTACTCATCCCATGTGGTTTCCCATTGTTTAGTGTCCGACGATAGAACATGATCCGTGACGCATAATAACCCTGCACGTACAGCGTTCTAATACTCAACGCTTGCAAATTAGATCTACCTACCCCCCCCCCCCCCCCCCCCTCCATGCCGACTTACCGGCGGTGAATATCAGCTCTGAAGTCTCCTCGATTCACAGCCGATAACTCCCGCCAGGTAATATGTCGGACGCACCATCATAAACGGGTGGCCAATCAAATTGCTCGACACAAAGTAATCGATTGACGGCCTGAATTGATACTGCCAACCTCCGGATCAGGTTACCCTCGTTCTATACAACAAGCACTGTGCATTTGGGTCAGGTCAGCATCCCTGGAACCGTTACTCATTGAACACCTGGTCTTCAGTCATGATGGCTTTCAGTGCGTGTCTCGTGCGACAACCACGAGTGAGTGTAATGTTAGTGTTGTCGCGACATAGGACGCGTGGGAAAGGAAGGGAATGCAGGGAGACTACCGATAAAGTAACAGCCCTTCTTACGGTCAATCAGGGGGGAGTTATTAGCGGTGAAGGATAGATATACGCACAACGACGGTGGATCGGCCTGCCCCCCCCCCCCCCCCCCAAACAACTGGCCTTCCAACTAGAGTAGACGGTTGGCCCCCGGCGAATAGAGTAGACGGTTGGTCCCCGACGGATGGATGAGCTCTTTTAGTTTTTTTCTTCAAGCGACGGTTGGCCCCCAGGCGGACGATGGGCACCTCTATCATATGCCACTTTGTCTTTTGTTCTCCCCATTGTGCTATTGCTCGGGTTTACTTTTAGTCCAACACGTGCCTGTTCTTTGCTCGTGCCCAACTGTGAATGGCCTTCTCCAGAGCCAGGACATTCAAACACGTATACGTCTAAGTCGACACCACCAACACTCAATCATATCATATCATATCATATCATTACCGGCGTCGTAACCCTATTGGATTTTTGCCGGAGGTATGGACTCCACCATCTATATGGAATCTTTTACTGGCCCTGGCATAGACACTCAGGTACAAGGGACCACGGTTTTTAGTCTCATCCGACACACTCAAGAAGTGCGAGATGAAAGAACAATAACAAGGAATGTAGTATTTAAAGAAATCCTATAACAAACTAAATGCATACATCACTTCCTAAGACAATTCAGCTCAACATACCCTCCACAGACAATGACTCTTCAACTGACTAGCGTAAGCCCTACATGGCCACACCCAAATTCACAACATATCACTCGCCTCAACATCGTGCGGAGCATGGGTATTTGCTAGTAAATATGAATACAGTAGAACCTCCCCTTGCAGACACCTCCGCAGCACGGACATGTTCGTTCAGTCCCGATTTTTTCAAAGTCATTTGCTTTTACCAAAACCTCTATAGGGCGGACACCTCTCTACTCCGAATTGCGGGCACGGCCATGGTGACTTTTTGGACCAATCACCTCACAATTACGGAGAGCAAACAAAAACAATGACTTGCAGTGTTCACTTTGGTAGTCAATTAGACCTAACGGGTGTGAAGTTTGGGTATTTGACGAACATAATTAGACACTGTGTTCAGTTAATTACAGGGTGGAGTGAATTTAATGTCCGTTGCTCTCCTAATTAAAACCGAATGTTTCGATTAATTATCTTCACTGTGCACCACATTGTCAAGCTACTGTATATTCTAACATTAATTGCAGTCCATTGAGTGGTTTGTCCTCTTGTGCTCTAATTGCAAAGAATAAAGCTTGATTTGTAGTTTAATAAAGGTATAACCTCCCTATTAAGGTCACCTCTACATTACGGACACCACCGCCCAGTCCCATGGGTGTCCGCAATAGAGAGGTTTTACTGTAGTGTACTTTGCGCTAATGCAATGCGTGGGTATTGCAAAACCTACTCATGATACGTTGCTCATGATACCACAATGACAGCTATCGGCCGATGGTCACCTCGACATTACGAACACCAACGCCCAGTCCCATGGGTGTCCGCAATAGAGAGGTTGTACTGTATTGCGCTAATGCAATGCGTGTGTATTGCAAAACCTACTCATGCTTCGTTGCTCATGATATCACAATGACAGCTATCGGCCGACAATTTGACGGCTCACGTTACTGAATTTTACGGTGGCTGTAAAAGGCCACGCGAAATATTTTTTAGAATGCCCGAATTTATTTTTTATAACTCGAGCGCTCGACTTATATCTCGAGCGCTCGACTTATATCTCAAGCGCTCGACTTACGTAAAGGTCACGCAAAATCTTTTTTAGTTTATTTTTCATAACTCGAGCGCTCGAGTTATCATAATGAGGCTGTATCAAGATGCAGTCCATCGTTGTTGATCTCTTCAATCTCGGTCTCACCCAACTTGAAATTCGGTGCGTTTTAGCAGAGAAGTTTGTGGTATAGTCTTACCTAATTGAAATACGTCATCATCCGTCTGGTCGTTATGATAACTCGAGCGCTCGAGTTATGAAAAATAAACTCGGGCATTCTAAAAAAGATTTTGCGTGACCTTTACGTAAGTCGAGCGCTCGAGATATAAGTCGAGCGCTCGAGTTATAAAAAATAAATTCGGGCATTCTAAAAAAAGATTTTGCGTGGCCTTTTACAGCCACCGTAGAATTTGCCTTCAAACATAAAATGAATAGCTTTCCAAAAGGAGGGTATGTTTCACTCACCAAAACTGATTAAGAAAGAAATCAGAATTTAATACAAGAAACGCTAGAACCAGAAATGAAAAAGTTTGAAAACCATACATAGCCTCGTTACGTTGAGGAGCTGTCAGCTAGATGTCCATCTACATTGTACGATCCATATAGGAGGACCATGTTTATAGCTAGTGGCTGGACTTCAGTGTGAGATTCACGGTTCGCGAATCATCCACTGATTCGCGTTGCACTGACCGCAAACACTTCAGAAAAATCAGCTGGGATGCCCTCAAAGGTATATTTCTCAATGTCACTAGTCACACTGTGCCAACGTAAATTGGTCAGGCCAACATCAGCAAAAGCACTTTCGATTATCTCGTCGGTTAATGGCAAGGCGTTGAACCTCTTGTTACCGACATAGTAGAACGTTCCACCATTAACCCCGGCCATGAAGAATGTTCCCCCAGGCTTGAGAAGTGAGATCACGTGTTTAACAGCACTCCTGAATGATGATTCGTCACAACACGCTGCATCGAAACAGAGGCTGGATGTGATGACGTCGAAGGGTTCCAAGACCAACGGAGCCAATGGGTTGTCTTGGTGAACATCACATGGTACGGCCAGTTTGATTGCTTGCCGGATGTGGTCTTGTCTGAGTTTCCATTCATCGCTGAAACGAGACAAAGTTTCGGTAAGGTCGGCAACATGGCATAGTGTTTCAAGCGGTTTCCAAGAATCGAGTGATGTAAAGAATTGATATCGAACTGGACTTATTTGTCGTCTCACCAAACACCGCTGCATGTAAAATGGAGGTCAAAACCGAGGCGCCTCGAATTAACAGCAAATAAATTCAAACATATTATCGTACATACCTTTTTCCTTCTAGTGAGCACACGTATTCGAAGCATTGTTGCCAGTTGTGGGCATCAGGGTCACCATTCACCCATTTTAGGATTTCATCCAGATTTTGAGTTCCATAATCTGAGCAGACGATCTCTGAACATCGACTTCCAGCGGAAATGACAGAATAGATACTCGGGCCAGACCCTACATCAAGGAGTCTGCTACCATCACGAATTCCTGCCGCAGCTGAAGAAAAATGCACATAAATATTTCATCAATAATGTTCGTAATCATCATCATCATCATCATCATCATCATCATCATCATCATCATCATCATCATCATATTCGGAACCCGCCGATGAACTCCATTAAAAACTTTCGGTGACATTAAGTTATAACGATCATTCTTTAATCCATACTTGATCGATGGTTTATATAACTGTTACCATGTATTAAGGGGTTAAAGGGTCTAGGCCTAGTTATTCTAATATAGTTATTCCTTCTAGGCCTATGGGGCTTTGTTATGTTAATCTTTCAGGGAATGTAGGCCTTTGGCACTACAGATCTGTGCCATTTACTCCCTGTCTGTCCCTGCATTTATAGTAATATCATGGTTTTCATTTACAACAGGTTAGTGCAGTGTTGTATTATTTTGTACATTTTCATCTTTCCCCATTTTGTATCATCTAAGCCATTTACTCCCTGTCTGTCCCTGCATTTATAGTAATATCATGGTTTTCATTTACAACAGGTGTTTGCGTGAGTAATTGATATAATACGTGCTGTGAAAGGTCATTCCTATCGGCTACATTTGGAGGTTCCACCGAGATCTCACGCACCCAAGCTGACACGCCCCATACCACCTGTAAGAAACCACTCCAAGCTGACATCGAGATGGCCACTACGTCGACGGCTGTGAGATAATTCGTATACGATTAAAATTTCATTCTGGATCCTTCAGCGCTGTTTGTTTAACCCTATTCTGTACGTTTTCGCGTTGCGCTAGAATACTTTCGCGTCGTAATGGAATACGTTCGCTTCATTTTGGATTGAATAATTATTGTGATCAACTGGCTCTGTGACTGTTGTGTTTTGATTTTGTAAGTGTGAACAGTTCTGGTAGCATGTGAAACATGTACATCTTATTCTGTGCATTTTATTCAGTTACAAATCACTGCCTGTAAAATGTATTTAGAATTACCTTACATGTATGTAATCTGATTTCATTACTTGGTATTTTATTTTATTTGTATTGCTCTTTTGTGTATGATGCACTACCTGTGATCGGTATTTTGGTGTTTACGTCCTTGGGCAACACATTTGACCATCAACTCTTTTAGTTAGGAATTCTGGTTTTGAATTCTGGTTTTCACTTTGAGTTCAGGTTAAACTCTAGTTAATTCTTGTGCTCTGGTATCAGAGTCTGGGGAAAATAAATTACTGGTTACGGGGTGTGTTTATTTCATATAGGCTTTATTTTGCATTTCATTTCACCCATTCATTCATTTTCAATTCATTCATTTTTCGATTAATCATCCATTTATTATTGTTTGCATTATTCATTCATTCAAAATTATGTGGTTAATCCTCCATTAGTCATATGCTTGTTGTTTGTCTGTCATATTTTTCAGTCATTTGCAGTCAGTGTCAGTCCATCATGTATATATGAGATAAAATAAGGGAGAATTCTATATCTCATATTATTATTATACTAAAACAACAGTCCGTCATATTATACATTAAAAGTCCGTTAATTGACATATTTTAGTACATCCTACATTAGGATTCTGTTCTTCAACCTACATTGTTCGTCGTCATCTGTCCGTCATGTCGTTAAAAAGGGAGGACTCCACCTGTGTGGACATAGAATCCATAGATGAGTCTGAGGTTCAAGGTTTGATCAGCCAATTGAGAGGCCTGAGTCCTAAAATGAAGCAAAAACTGTGCCTTGAAATAGCAAAGGATCCCTCCTTCTCTTACAGCAACCAGGATAATTCAATAGCACATACTCAATTCAGTACTCCTCTTGAGACTTCAGCCTATCCCTCATTGGAGGAGGGCTGTGTTTTTGGCCATAGGCAAGACCCACGGAGGGTTCAATTTGATAAGACTTCACCAAATCCTGGTGTGATTGGTTCTGGTCGCCCCAGCCAATCTTCACATGGTTCCATGTTTTCCCCTTCACCGGATTTAAGTAGGTCCGTGTCTAGTCCAATGTTTTCCACAGCACACGCCGACTTGGGCAGGTCAGCCTCTACTCATTCTACGTCAGGATTAGGTGTCACTCTGGTTTCTCCCACTGTGATTCCTCCTTCACTTCAGCGAACTGGTTTTCATGCTGTTAGAACATCGTATTCTAATATGCCACCGCCTGACTTCAATTTGGGTAGATCAATGCCCACTCCTACTCCTTCGAATATTGTACCTCATTCTGTGACTTCTTCTGCTGTTCAAGGGTTTTGTCCCAATAATTTTAGAAAGAAATTGACTTATTCTGAGCCAATGGTTGATGATCCTAATAGTCCATTCCTTAGGCACCGCGCCTCATCATCAACTATAGATCAACATGGTGCTGGTTTATCAAGTTCATCTACTGTTATTCCTTCTTCAGTAATGAGACATAGTGCTTTGTCTGGTCCTATCATTGATCAGGGCATGTTGCTTTCTTCAGGTCAGGGTTCTAGGATTCCTTCTGCTGATAGGCAACCAATTGGTGTTAGTACCTCTGGGCAAGCCATGTACCTAACTAAACCAAGAATTGCAACATTTTCGGGTACTCAGTCAAAGAATACAGTGTCTTTTAACCAATGGCGGTATGAGGTTCGTTGCCTCCAGAGATCGGAGTCGGAATTCATTGTTCTGCAGGCCATTCGCCAGTCCCTGCGTTCTCCAGCTTCTGATGTTCTTATGAACATGGGTGAGGATGTCACTATTTCAGACCTCCTCACTAAGTTCAACATTGTGTTTGGCAATGTGTTACCTAGTGAGAGGTTATTGGAGCAGTTTTATTCTGCTCGGCAGTCGACCGAGGAAAATATAGCCTCCTGGAGTTGTCGTCTTGAAGACATATTGACAACTCTGTCGGAGCAATCTGACATTTCCAATTCCAAGGCCGACATGCTCCGGACCAAGTTCTGGTCAGGTATCCGAGATGAGCGTGTACGCCTTGGCCTTCGTCATTCCTATGATGACGGGCATGCCTACGAGGCACTTGTCAGAAAGGCTCGTATTCTTGAAGTGGAATTTTCTGTACCTCAACCAACTTCAGTCTCTATGTCTAAATCTTCTAGTGTCACTTCTGTTCAGTCTCAGCAAGTGACAGTGCCTGAGTCCGCATCATTGACAGAGAAGGTGGATCAATTGGCCACCCAGGTGAAGTCATTGACTTACAGGCGGTTACAAAATGTTACTTGCTTCAACTGTGGGGAGAAAGGCCATTATAAAAGGAAATGTACCAAACCCCTAGTTTCAAAACCCCAAATCCAGGCTTCGACAAACTCGAAGGCACCAGAGTAGAGGGACCTCCCTTTGGTTGCCATGTTTCTGATGGTCCCTTTCCTCTGCGTGAAAGTCGTTCTTCTTTGAGGTCAACCAGTCCCAAACCACGTAAAAGGTCTCCGCCTCCTGTTGTCAAAACTCGGCGTCCCATTCCGGGTCCTATCAGTAAGGCTAAAAAACTTCCATCAAAACTTGTTGGCAACTCTAACGAGTCACATATTTCTATTGAAGACAAGATCTTCACTTGTCTTTTAGACACTGGTTCTATGGTCAGCACAATTTCTGTTTCAGCGTATCAAAATCAGTTCGCTGATCTTCCCTTGCATTCCTTAGACAACCTGTTACAAGTTCGCGGTGCTAATGGTGCACGACTTCCTTACCATGGATACATAGAGGTTAGAGTGAAACGTCCTTTTTCTGATCGTTACTTTGACATACCTTTGCTGGTCGTTCCAGATACCACTTACAATTTCAAGGTTCCTGTTTTGGTTGGCACCAACATCCTTTCACTTTGTAATTTTGATCCTGGGTTAAGCTTGCCTAAGCCCTGGAAACTTGCGATTTCCGCTTTGGTCACTTCCCGTAATGCTATTGTTGGAAATGTTGTGACTTTGAGTCCTGTCACTTTGCCTCCAGATACTCAGGCCAGGGTCTCTGGTTTCTGTAGCACCCATGGTCGTCTTCTTGGTGAAACTTCGGTGATGGCTGAGGCTATTCCTGGTGCCCGATTGCCTGGTGATGTTATAATTGTACCCACCTTTCTTGGTCTTGATGGACACAAAAAGGAAAGGGTTGGTTGTTGTGTCTATAACCACAGTAGGAAAGCTGTCACGATTCCTGGACGTACTGTCCTATGTCGTCTTGTTCGGGCAGAGTCTGTGTCGGAGCGTGATCCATTAGATCCTTCTGTTTGTATTCCTTCAGATTATCAACCTTCAATTATTCAGTCTTTGAATTTGGTGAATGATAGTGTAGTCCAGGCTTCACCTTACACTGAACATCAAAACCAGTTGCTACAAGCCATTGACTTGTCACACATTTCAGCAGATACTATTCAGTCTGACTTGCGTTCCTTGTTGATGAAGTATTCTGATGTCTTTTCTTTATCAAACACTGATCTTGATCGGTCCAATCTAGTCACCCATCGCATTGAGTTAAATGACACAATCCCTTTTAAACAACGTTTTCGTCGTATTCCACCTTCCATGTTTGATGAAGTGAGGTCACATCTGGACCAAATGTTGCAGGCAGGTGTCATCAGGCACTCTAAGAGTCCTTGGGCTTCCAACATGGTCCTGGTGCGTAAAAAGGACAAGAGTCTCCGCCTATGTGTGGATTTTCGTCAGCTTAACCGCCGTACCATCCGGGACTCTTACGCCTTGCCTCGTCTCGATGAGACTCTTGATTGTTTATCTGGTGCCAAGTATTTTACCTCTCTTGATCTCCGTTGTGGATATTGGCAATGTGAACTTGATGAAAGTCATAAGGAAAGGACGGCGTTCACGGCTGGAAATCTTGGGTTTTATGAATTTAATGTTCTTCCATTTGGCTTGTGCAATGCACCCAGCACTTTTCAACGTATGATGGAGCGTTGCCTTCAGGATATTCATCTGCGTGAATGCCTTATCTATTTGGACGACATCGTCATCTTTTCAAGGTCCATAGAGGAGCATCTGGAGCGCTTAGAGCATGTTTTTACCCGTTTGAGGGAGTGCGGTTTGAAACTCAAACCTTCTAAGTGCTCATTTCTTATGGAGAATATTAAATATTTGGGTCATTCTGTTTCAGCGTCTGGCATTGAGCCTGATAACGATAAGATTGAGGCCATTACCTCCTGGCCTGTTCCTCAGAGGTCAGAGGACGTTCGAAGGTTTCTTGGTTTTGCGGGGTATTATAGACGTTTCGTCAAGGGATTTTCGTCCTTAGTCCGTCCATTGAATGATCTTCTTCCTCCTACTGGCACTAAGACCAAGAAGGGAGCCAAGAAACCTGTTTGTACTCCTTTTTATTGGGGAGAGGAGCAGCAGTCGGCCTTCGACAACATGAAGTCGATTTTATCAAACTCTCCAGTTCTTGGCTTTGCTGACTTTTCCCTCCCTTTTGAACTCCATACAGATGCGTCCTCTACGGGGCTTGGAGCTATTTTATATCAGGTTCAGGATGGTCATCGGCGTGTCATTTCTTTTGCTAGCCGTAGTCTTAACAAGGCTGAGAAGAATTATTCAGCGTATAAGCTTGAGTTTCTCGCCCTCAAATGGGCCGTTACTGAGAAATTTTATGACTATCTATACGGTCATCGGTTCTCAGTGAAAACTGATAACAATCCTTTGACCTACGTTCTTACATCGGCCAAGTTGGATGCCACTGGGCATCGCTGGCTGGCTGAACTCTCTTGTTTTGATTTTGATATTTCGTACGTACCTGGAACATCAAATGTCGATGCCGATAGCCTCTCTCGAATCCCTTGGGAAAAGGTTGAGTCCGAGAGTGTTCAGGCTATTTGTCAGTCATCACATGTTGATGGGTTTGTTGATTCACTTTGTCTTTCTATACCAGACTTGACTATGAATTGTGAGGATTCTCCTTGGCCTAAAGTTGATCTGCGAGCGAGCTGATGCAACTTCGAGTAGGTTAATTTCTTGGGTCGAGTCTGATAAATGTCCAAGCAAAAGTCTTTTATCCGATGTTCAGGACAAAGACTTATCTCGTTTATGTCGCTTTTGGTCTAATCTGTCTCTTGTTGATGGTTTGCTTTGTCGCAATACTATCATCAATGACCAACCATATCAACAAATCATCGTTCCATCTGCATTTCGTTCACAAGTCATAGAAGGGTTTCATGACCATTTGGGTCATCTCGGTCGTGATCGGACGACAGATTTTATTAAACGTAGGTTTTATTGGCCTGGTATGACTTCAGATGTCGAGCGTTACGTTCATAATTGTCTTTCTTGTATTCGGCGGAAGTCGCCTCACTTGCCTGAGCGTGCACCTCTGGTGAACATCACCACAACTGCACCAATGCAGTTAGTTTGCATGGACTTCTTGTCCTTGGAACCTTCTCATGGCTATGAGAATATCTTAGTCATAACGGATCATTTTTCCAAGTATGCTCAGGCCATACCGACTAGGAGTCAAACTGCGACTACCACAGCCAGAGTGCTGTTTGATAACTATATTGTGCATTATGGAATTCCTGAACGCCTCCATAGTGATCAAGGGCGAAATTTTGAGGGCAAGGTCATTCAGGAGTTGTGTAAGATAATGAATATTTCAAAGTCCCGAACCACTCCATACCATCCCATGGGCAACGGTTTGTGCGAAAGGTTCAACCGCACGTTGTTGAATATGCTCGGTACACTCCCTTCTCAGAGTAAAAAGGATTGGAAAAAGTTTGTCCCTAGTATGGTTCATGCTTACAACAGCTCTTGCCATGACTCTACTGGATTTTCTCCCTTTTATCTATTGTTTGGCCGCGAGCCCCGTCTCCCTGCTGATGTTACCTTTGGGACTCTTCTTTCTTCGTCTTCTTCTACCTCCAAGGTCAAGTTTGTGGATGACCTTCGTTCACGTCTTGCAGGTGCTTACTCCTTGGCTCAGAAGGAGATGGAGGCTTCTCGAGTTAGACAGAAGCGCAATTACGACCTTAGGGTGAGAGGTGCTGTCTTGCAGGTTGGCGATAGGGTTCTGGTTCGTAGACTTGGTGATCGTGGCAAACATAAGCTTGCGAACAAGTGGGAAGATGACTTGTTCACGATTTTAGAGCAACCGAATTCGGAGATTCCTGTCTTCATTGTATCTTCCGATTCAGGGGTGAAGAAAACTCTCCACCGGAATCTGCTATTGCCAGTCTCTGGCGTGGAACTTTCCTATTCTCCAGCAGCCGAGAGGGCGGTTGATTCTCCATCAACAGTGAAACCTGTTCCTAGACCCCACAGGTCTTTGAGTAATAAGGGTGAATCTGAGGTGGATCAGCCTACGCCGGCTTTGCCTTACACGAAGGTGGTTGAGAGTTCTGACGATGAGACTGATGACAGTTCCTTGTCTGATTCTTCTCGGTCTTCTGCCAGATCATCACCATTGCCTGTCAGACCAGCCCGTCCTCAGCGTACAAGACGTCAGCCAGCTTGGACGACATCTGGTGATTGGGTGATGTCTGGTCAAGTGTCTGTTCCAGATTGGCAGTTAAAAATTTCGATGCTTCGTGAGATTCTACAGGATCCAGTATTCAAGGCCAATTCAATCGCCTTGGATGCTGCGATTCGACTATTATCATAGCCAGATTGTGCAGTCAGTTTTATACTTCTAATAACTCATTTCATATCAGGATGATTAGTCATGCTGCGATATAATTCTGTATTCTTTATAAAAAAAAAAAAATAAATAAATAAATTCTGACTAGTATTTCATGATTTTGCCTTGTAAGTGGTCATTTGGTGGGTTGTGGGTCTTTGAATTAATTATACATGTAATTCATTGTATTTTTCGCTCCAGGCCACCAATTGATTTTGAGAGATAGAAGAATTTCAATATTTTCTTCTGTTGATTTCCAATTTGTTCATTTCAGTACTGTGAGTGCTAAAAAGAGTACGTCGTACAGATTATGAATATCTAGTTGTTGATGTTGGTTTGTTGGGTACAATATGTGCTAATAAGAGCACGTAAATGTACGTCATATGTGCTTTAATCAGGGTTGGAACTTCTCAGCCATATTAACAATAATTGTGGTTGTAACGGAATTCCAAACTGATGCTGCTTGTCTTGTCTTTGTCTTTGTCCGGTGTTGTCCATCATCTCTTCATCCATTTCATTCATTTTCACTGCTGCACTTAATTTCACTAAATTTCGGGAGAAATTTTCTTGTTGGGGGGGAAATGTGTTACCATGTATTAAGGGGTTAAAGGGTCTAGGCCTAGTTATTCTAATATAGTTATTCCTTCTAGGCCTATGGGGCTTTGTTATGTTAATCTTTCAGGGAATGTAGGCCTTTGGCACTACAGATCTGTGCCATTTACTCCCTGTCTGTCCCTGCATTTATAGTAATATCATGGTTTTCATTTACAACAGGTTAGTGCAGTGTTGTATTATTTTGTACATTTTCATCTTTCCCCATTTTGTATCATCTAAGCCATTTACTCCCTGTCTGTCCCTGCATTTATAGTAATATCATGGTTTTCATTTACAACAGGTGTTTGCGTGAGTAATTGATATAATACGTGCTGTGAAAGGTCATTCCTATCGGCTACATAACCATTTCCCCTATTGCCATTTTGCAGTCGTCACTTCGCCTAATTACCCTATTTGCCTATTGCCTAATTGCATAATTCCCATATCGCCTAATTGAATACATGCTCCAGGTGCCAGACAGTGTTATCAGGAAAGGTGTGCTGACATTTTGTGGCCATTGGTATTAAAGGGGGTCGGGTATGGGAACGACCCATTGATCATTTTAGAATTTGACCGTGAAACCCAAGCTCCCCTCCCCTTCCCCAAGGCTGAAAGACAAATGCCACTAAAATTACTCCATTGTTTGAAAACGGACATCCCATTGGCAAAACTACCTGGACACCTCTAGAAATCATGGCTACATGATGGCCGTCACACCTGGCATATTTTGATATTTGAGACAAGACCACTAGTAAATATTCATAGGTTGGAGGGTCGAGGCCTATCAATTAGATGAGTGCATGTTTTTAACTCTCAAGTACATATTTGGAGAGGTATTGAAAAAATATTTGCTGTGGCAAGTCTACAGATATTAAAAATCTTGAAAACTTTGGTAATTCCAATTCCTAAGGACAGTAGGAAATCCCTAAGCGCCTCAGAAAACTACCGCGGTATATCTCTCAGTAGCGTTCTGGGGAAGATATTAGACAATGTCATCATCAGAAATCATAGCCAGGCACTGGCGTCTTGCGACGCCCAGTTCGGTTTCAAAAAGAACTTATCGACAGCAGATTGTAGCTTTGTAGTCAACGAGGTCATAAGATACTATAACAATAGAGGATCTCCGGTATATTGTGTCACCCTGGATGCAAGCAAGGCCTTTGACTGTGTAAACTTTGTGAAGCTATTTCGAAAGCTGATTAATAGAGGAATATGTCCAACGATAGCAAGGTTTTTAGCTTGCATGTATACAAATCAACATATTAGCGTGAAGTGGGCAGATTTCGTATCAAATCCGTTCACCGCCACAAATGGGGTGAAGCAAGGTGGTGTATTGTCACCGATATTATTCAATCTGTATTTAGACCACCCACTGGTGAGCATGCAGGAGTCGGGAGTGGGGTGCCGCATAGGCCATGTTTATGCCGGAGTGTTTGCCTATGCGGACGACGTAATAATACTGGCACCCACCATCTGGGCGTTGACAAGGATGTTAAAAATTGCCAAATTATACTCGTTAGATACAAGATAACATTCAATGCGAAAAAAAGTAAATTTATTGTGTTTGCCAAAGGTTTAGATATCGTAATAGACTATATAATGTTTGACGGAAATAGGTTATATGCAGTGGAATCGGAGGTCCACCTCGGATTTCTGTTAGGTCCAGATGTACAGCGTAGAAGAGCTGACCTTGGTATTAATGAACTATATAAAAAGACTAATATGGTAATGGCGTACTTCGGTCATGCAAATGCAGACATTCGATATGCTCTCTTTAAGAGTTTTGCTACCTGTCTATTATGGTTTTCAGTTCTGGGACACAACATCTCATTACATTGAAAATGTATATACAGCATGGAGGAAATGTGTAAGAAAGATTATGTGTATACCGAGTAGGACTCATAATCAGTTAATTCCGCTTATAATCAGTGATTGTGATATGGAGACACTTTTGGAAAGGAGGACATTGAGATACATCGAACATATATTCAAATCAGATAACATTTACTTAATGTTATGTAAGAACTTGTTACTGGAGGGAAGCGCGTCGTACCTGAGTAAAAACTTTATCAAAATCAGTCGGAAATATGGTTTTTGTAAATATGACGCTGTCCGCATAAATTACTCATATTCAATTGTAAATGGAGTTGATGAGAACACTGAATCATTTAGAATGGCACAGCAAATCAGAGAGCTACTAAAATTGAGGGATTCCGGTCATTGTCTCTTATCAAAGGAAGAGTTAGGACAAATTATAGACTTCCTTTGCACTATTTAACAATACATAAGATACGTTTTTGTAATGCACTAAGGTTCAAAGACAAGTTGATCTGTACTATGCACAACAATCTGTACTAGTTTTGTACGAATAAACATATATGTATATACATGTATATATAAAGAAATTATTTGATGAAAAAGTTAATTTCGAATTTTGCTAATTGGGTAATAGGGGGCGTGTTTTGAGTTTTTTCTGCCAGTTGGCTAAAAAAGAGTGGAAATATCAAAGTCTGTCTAATTTGTCGATTATCAAAAAATGTCCGTGGTCAACTACCAGTTTATTTTTAACCATTTACTTGCCCGACTGTCCGGAATATCTTATCAAAATTTCAGATTCACAACCCCACGCAGTATTTGATGCGTCGCAGTCAAACATTGACAATTTAACTGCTAAAAGGCTTAAACAATCAATCGTGGTCTTGTCTCCATTTTGAAGTCTTTTAATTCAACATGGACTCATTGATCATTTTAGAATTTGACCGTGAACCCCAAGCCCCCCTCCCCTTCCCCAAGGCTGAAAGACTAAGGCCACTAAAATTACTCCATTGTTTGAAAACGGACATCCCATGGGCAAAACTACCTGGACACCTCCAGGGTATACGGTGAAAAAGGTACAGGAAAAAAAGGTACAGAAAAAAAGGTACGGAAATAAAGGTACAGGAAATAAAAGTACAGGAAATAAAAGTACTGGAAATAAAGGTGCCGGAAAAAATTGTACCGGAAAAAAAGGTACACAAAATGGCATAAATAGGTAAAAAAGGTACACAATTTTTTTTCAGGATATCATTCTCTTCAACTGTTTCAGACTCGGCCTATGTCTTAATCTTTTCTTCTTCTGTGACTAAGGTGGTGCCTTAAAATAGTTTAATACATTGCAGACAATTTTGTTACGGAATGAATTTGAGGAAAATTCATGGAAGAAGTTGCCCAACAGGGGAGCTGACGTTTTTTTTGGTAATAACTACATGTACATTCATGTTCTCTTAAATTTTAAAATACTCGAGTCGTATTCTTATTAGGGGCAGATCCAGGATCTTGGGAAAGGGGGGTGGGGGCGCACCTGGCATCCTACCTGGCATTTCACATGAAGATTCTCGCCAATTTCCCTAAAAAGCTTGTGTTTGGTCTTAAATCTAATGATTTGTCTGTTAAGACCTAATTGGCCAGGCACATTGTTAATTGGGTCCAGCTCTATGATGAATGTTAATTGATTAATTGCAATTTAACTTGAACATTGGTACATTTATCGGTTAACCCTTTTGTAGAGGGAATTGTCCTAGAATCTTTACTATCATCATGATCTTGATAGCCGTGTTTTCACTCTTGAAAACCATAACGGTACACTGGAAATTTGATATACCTAGTTCTAAGGCCTATGCAATGCTTACGCAACAAATAAAGTTAAAGTTATGAATAGAAAAAGGGAGAATTCAAATGATATCTAAAAAACTATTGTGTACCTTTTTTACCTATTTATGCCATTTTGTGTACCTATTTTTCCAGTACCTTTTTTTCCGGTACCTTTATTTCCGGTACTTTTATTTCCTGTACCTTTATTTCCGTACCTTTTTTCCTGTACCTTTAGTACCTAGATTCCACCTCTAGAAATCATGGCTACATGATGGCCGTCACACCTGGCATATTTTGATATTTTGAAGTATTTTAAATCAACATGGAACTTCATCCACATGTATGCCAAAAAAACAACATATTATAACAGACTGGTTCTTACCTGTGAGCCCATGAAACATCTCTAACAACTTGTTGATGAATCGGCTTTCATCCCTGTGATAATTCTCCAAAAAGATTTTGGGGTCGAAATCTGTTTTGTAGTCGTCTCCAGATAATGTTGCTGTTTCAAGTGATTTGGAAGCTGGATCGTTAGCCATGATAAGAAGCAAAGGTGCAAAATGCCTAAGGGCGCAGTACTGTATGCAGCTAAACTGGTCGACGTGGTCTGTTAACACTAACGTGGCACCAGGTGGTAAAATGTATAAATGAACATGGGGTCGTGAAGCCTACGTGTAACGTTTTCCATTTAGGTTTATATTCGAATATTTATGCCATTTATATACGAAATTGAAATTAGTTTATTGTAATACCTGATGGCATTTCTAGTGGAGGTTATATTACTTTGCCAACGTTGATATATGCAGGTTGTGTTCGTACGCTACATACTAAAATATCAATAGAATAAAGAATACCGGTTACACCTTGGAGTAAACAGAAGAGAAGACGGGATATGACCTGCATTGGCTGTGGGGCCATATCAGGAAGGGGACATGAATTTCATGACTGAATCCCAACTACATGTATTGGACATTCAGCAGCACAGGCTGCAGTAGAATAAGCGGAAACTTGGATTTACCTTAGAAATTACCAACATCCCTGATAATGCGTCCATTGCCTAGGGTAGTCGAAGAGAAAAAGCCACGTTCCCCAGTTAGTGGGCCAAATGTTACCGTTACCCCTCGGGAGTCAAACAAGTCATCAGATAATCGAAAAGGACCAATCACAAAATGCCAACATCGGTTTGCGTATCATCCACCGATTCGCATTGCATCCAAAAAATCTTTGAGAGGCCCTCTAAGATATATACATGTATATATTTCTTAATATCACTAGTCTCATTGTACCAACTTAAATTGGTCAGGCCAATTTCAGCAAAAGCACTTTCGATTATCTCGTTGCTTAATTGAAAGGCTTTCAACCTCTATTATTTCGCGAAATTAAGTCATGTAATGCTGTTTAAAGACGATTTGTGATGCCTCTCCAACGATGTTACTCGTTGGCCGAGACGGTTACACTGCCAACAGTGATTCTTTTACCCGATGTCGAAAGGGTTCGAATCCATCCTGGGCCGCACTCTATTTTCATTTTGAAATAAATCGAATGTGATGTTACATTCCCCCCCAAAACAGCTTTTTAGTATTGACTCCTCCATTCTCTGGTTCCAAACTTCGTCCCTGTCTATTCTTATCATTTTCGAGGGCTATTGGTAGAGTTTGTCACCAAGCGCTGATATCTTGGAAGACCCAACAGGAAATCGTTCAGTCAGATCTTCCAGAGACTACGCGCCTTTGGTGATGTTGGTGGCCTTTCCGTTCAGTGTGCCGATAGAAGGCCATATATGGTCACGTCCTGGTAGATAAAAATTCGTAGAAAATCGAATAATCGAAGATTCAGTAAATTGTATGAATAAGTATAAGTATTTTCAAAAACAGATAATCTGTTTTTGGTATTTTCATGAAAACTTTGGTGAGGGTACAAGCTGAAAATAATGGACCGTGTACTCAGAACTTACATTCCTGACAAAGTTTCAAAGTTTTCTGCACTTTTTGCCGAACTGAAATCGACATCTTGGGCGGAGTACTTACGTGGCCTGGAGAATAATGACACTGCTTGCCACCATGCGCCGCCACTTGTGTTATCACACTAATGCTGATCTGATAATAATTTTCGCGAATGCTGCGAGGCAGTTTTGGACATTGCTTTTGAAATTTTAGACAGTCCTATGGTCCTTGGTCGTGTCAAATTCCGCACTAAATATATTCCTCGTACAAGCGTGAACTATTTCGAGGTACTGTGGGATGTAAGAGACCCCTATTGGGGACTTTGTGTAACTTTATCTGCTGCTTAAATTTTCCCTTTATTGCACCCGGCCACAGATATTTTTCGGGAAAACAAACTCCTTTGTATATTACCTCGTCTGGTATGTCATTATGCGCATTTCGCACAGGAAACTTATCTTGCACTATTAGTCAATGGTGGAAAAAACCGCAATGAATAACAGGCTACATGTAGGCTCTACGTGTACCGTAGCGTACACACTACAGTGTACATGTATATCAATTCACGGTTTTTTACTCTAACTGTTTCGACTATTACTGCTGTATTGTTTTGATAATGATTCTGGCCGAAAAATTTCAGAAAGTTGCCTCCTCCCCTATCTCCAAGATCAAAAGATAGCAGCGCCCCTGAAATAGGTTTAAAAAGGTATGAAAAAAGTCAAAGAGGCGATATTAATAACGGCAGCGTGCAGGCTATCTAGCCTGCATTTATTTCGCCCAACTGTGATAGAAATACGTCAGCCGAAAGCGGAAGCCCGGCGAACACATTGAACAGGTTCCATGCGATCATTTTAGTCTACCAGTGTTTAGTAAGAATAAAAGAAACACTCCTCAAGCACTTTACAAACGTTATTTCTACATGGTTTTTCTCCTTTTTATCCATCGAGATTTAAAATTGGAATTGGTATCCGGAAAGTGATTAGGCGTCCGAAAATAGGACCAGAAAGGGTTGTGGCCGACGTTACAAACGGATGTATATAACGTATTACTTGCACACAGTATATATTGTGGTAATCAGATGAGGAACGTGCAAAATCCACGGAGTAGGCTATAGGCTGTCTAGCTTCACTGGAGTATAGCACATCAACTAAACAACATATACTAAAAGGGGTCACAATTATCAACCAATCGTAATTTGAACTGACTGACAGTCTTTGGATATATCATGTTCACCGACCGCAAAGGTAGGTCATTTTTATCAATTAATATGTTCTCCATCGAGCTGTTGCACACTGGAAGCCTAGACAAATCTTGCATGTAAAACAGGAGAGAAACATGTACTCTGCGTTGAAGCAAGAATACATAAAGACTAGTCTTTATGAATAAGGCGTCCGAAAATAGGAGTGTAATGATTTTTTTAAAATCCTCTATTTGGAGAGGTCATGGGGCTGCTGGAAGCTACTTTTGCAGAAAAAGCAACATATCTCGTGTCCAAGTTGACCCTTTAAGAGAAAAACATGTTTAGTCATGAAGAAGAAGACTTTTAACATGATCATGTGTGTGTGAAAAGCATATTAAATATTTGGATATATTTTTTCAACGACTTGTTTCCAAGGAAAATTTATTGATGTATACAGATGTATACCTGCATGATGTATCTCATCCAGGATGAAGGATGGGGATTTCCAGGAATCCACATCTACAGTTAATTGGTAGTACATGTATGCGTCTAGTATTGTTATCTTATCAGGGACAACGCAGTAGATGCAAGGCTTTCCATTCCCAATTAACCTTTTGGAGTGTAGAATGATATTTGTGTTAGCCGAAAAAAACACACCTCAAAATCTTTAATTTTTAAGAGTGTCAAGAGGAACCTCCTAAGAGTGTAAAAACACCCTGTTTACAATGTTTCATTGGATGGTGTATTAGCCTCGTTTTGACAACGGAGGATTTTGTGAAATAATCATCACTTCTTAAGTTAATTTACGAGACTGCGGGTTACTGCTGGTAGCATCATATACATGTACTTCTTACCAGGCCCTGGAGAATCAGTGAAAACAGGTGTCTCAAAGCTACACAACTAAACCTGAGTGAATGAATTCATGCCGCGGTCCAAAAGGGGATTCTAATTGCTTTGAGGTACGGAGCAGTTTTTAAGTTTCAAACGAATGTTGTAACCGAATGCAGCCCTCGTTTTGTCATCTTTGGCATAGGCCTTGTATCAAGATGCAATGTTCTCGCAGTTTAGTTTGGATGGAGGTCCCCTTATCAAAGCTATTTCAGCCATGGATCGAAAAAAGTTTGGCGTTCGCGAGAAATCAAAGCGTACATGTACACACCAATTCGTTCAAGTGCTGAAAAAAAATGTAATAAGTTCGAAAACCTAAACATAGATTCTTGGTTGCAGCCTTGTTGTGCAGAAATGGAAGGTAGTGTAGTCTATCGCAAAGGAGTCCCTGTTTCTAGGTACCTATTTCAAAGATATTGATTATACATTCGAAAGCAAAATTGATGGGACCACATCAAAACTCGACTATTTCATGGTCTCAGAAACTCTGTTTGAGTTTATCAATGAAAATAAAGTAAGACGTGAGGTTGATAATCCATCAGATCACTCTGACTTGATTACCAATCAAGTACATGAAACAGAAAAAGGCTGCGCGTTTACCGGTCCTAACTGGAAAAGAGCATGTGAAGCAGACATTGCTAACTATGAAATGACATTAGATTTATACTAGATAGTATTGGCAAGATTTCTGACGCCACTGGCACGATGTGCAGAAACGACTTTTGCAGAACTAAAACGATGAAATAGAAATATTACATGAACTACGTGTAAACGCGTGACAGTGTGTCCATGCGGGAGCAATCTGCATTCCGCATTCGGAGAGGAGGCCCGACGCCCATGCTCCGGGTCTCTTAATTCACGGATGAATTTTTACCTGCACCTGCACTCCTTATTGTAAATGTACCGCATGGCGCATGTGTACGAATAGATAAATAAATAAATAATTTAATGACGTGGTTCCGAATATGCTTAAATATCATGTGCAATTGGATATGCACGTACAGTCCATACTAGATTCGTACATATATTGGTATAAGGCTTGATTCACTCGGAGAGGTGGATGCATAAACACGTAAAGGTGGGACACCCTTGAAGAGGTTGTTGTTGATTCAGTCCACAGGGTACTGTTAGGTCTTACGTGAACACCTCGTTGGCTTCATAGTTTCGTATAATTTAGAATGGTGCAGACTTCAAGCGCAGCAGCTGAACCATATGGAGATTCCTACCTGTAGTTAAATATCGTTGGTTGCATTCCTCAACCCAGATACCTGCAGTGATGACTCGCCGAATGCTCCAATCCATAATGTTCATGTTAACACTTTCTTATACACTGGTCTGCAAAAATATTAGGACAGGAGCAATATTTGCTCACGTCCGTTAGCCCGGCACGTTTCGTAACCACTGGGGCTATGGACTTGAAACTTTCATAGTATCCCTTTAAGGGTTGCGGGCGCTAGCTTCACGGCCAATGCAACCCTCGCCTCTTTTTACGGCTGGGCTTGGGACCGGCAATGGCCGGGTAGCGAATTTATTTTCCTGAACCTTTCGGGCAGGACAGTGTACATTTGTACACATGTTCTCAGCCAATCAGAATCCGATAAATCTGAAGAAAGCACCGCATTGTCTAGTTAAGCGCGTTGAAAACAATCAGTCTTGAAAAAACACATTGCACGAAATGATAAATTTTGACTACTGTATGCAAAACAGCAGGTATGGCTATTCTATTTGTGTCTTTTGAACCCATTATGCTTGTATAGTTTTGTTTGTATTTTATACTGTGTAGAACTTGCCATTATATCAGTATTTTATACTGTGTAGAACTTGCCATTATATCAATAGATATTTCTGTAAAATGATGCTTCAAATAACGCTGCTCTCACCATACAGTATCAAAATATACTGGAGGAAGACCATACACATGAGGCAGTATCGAAAGACAAGTCTCATTGCAGAGAAACATATTCATACTGGAGGAAGACCATTCACATGAGGCAAGTCTCATTGTATATTCATACTCAATATGATATCTGAATGACTATCCCTTGGATCTTGGAGATGGGCTATTGTTATTGTCCTTTCTGTAGGTAGGCCTATGTTGCAGGCAGCATAACTCAAATATCTAAAATCTAAATCACAAGGGAAAGAAACGCATTATAAAAATAAAATATAAAGTAAAAAAAATAAAATAAAAATGTTGTCCACAACTGGATTCGAACTCGCGACCTTTGGATCGAACATCGTATTCTGCCATTTCTGACGAGCGCTCTACCATCATCATCATCAAATACGCTTTCCGTCATTGGCTGACATTGCGCGCGTCACAAGGCATCTCCATGCCGCCCTATCATTTGCCAGTTCGGTCACGTGATCTATATCAAAGTTTATGTTGATAGTAGCGAGGTCTGTTTTTATTTGGCTCATCCATGTGGTTCTTGGTTTGCCTCTGGGTCTTCTTGTCGGCTTTCGGAATTCATCTATGGCTTGTTTTGCTGGTGTTCCCTCTGGTAGTCTTAGGAGGTGTCCAAGCCAGTTCAGTCTTCTCCTTTTTACATCTTGGCTCCATGAGTGGGTTTTGGTTGTTTGGTACAGTTCTTGGTTTGAGATTCTGTCTGCTCTTTTGACATAAATTATTCTTCTCAGGAGGGTTCTTTGGAAGGTGTCGATTTTGTTTCCCAGTAGTTTCGTGAGGGTCCAGAGTTCACTGTTGTAAAGAAAAATGCTGGTGACGAAAGTTCTGAAGATGTTCATTTTGATTCTGGTTGTGGCTCTTGGGTTGTTGAAGTATTTGGATAGGGTGTTGAAGGCGTCCATGGCTAGGCCTTTTCTTCTCTTTATATCCTTCTCCGTGTCAAGGTGGCTTCCCAGGTATTTGCCTTTTTTCCATTCCTCGTCTCCTGTTCGGCTGATGGTAAATTCTTCTGTTTTCTCTAGGTTGACATGGAGGTTTCTCTTCTTTAGTTTTGGTGGGATGTTTTCTTTGACGTAGCTTCTGATTCCTTTACTTGTTGTGGCCCATCCTATATCGTCTGCATACTGTTGATCAATGTTGAGTTTTTTGGCTGGGTTTGGTTGGTGATAGTTATGGTCTTGGAGATGTGGAGGGGTAATCTCTGGCTGTGGATTGGCTCTGTGATAGTTGTGATCAAGGAGGTGTGGAGGGTTCGGTGGTCTGGCTTCTTGGATGGATTTTGCTAAATACAGTGTGAAGAGAATGGCGCTGGCGCAGTCTCATTGTGGTGTTCCTATATTGGTTTTGAAATTTTCTCCGAAAGTTTTCCCGCATCTGACTTTTATTTGGACATCTCGTAGGAGTAGATCAAACATATGGAGTTCGTCTTCTTCTAGTACTTCTCCTAGGTCTTTGATTAGATCTGCTCGTCTCACTGTATCGAAGGCTTTACTCATGTCTAGGAGTAGGATGTGAATTTCGTAATCTGTAGATGTTATTGCTTTTTCTGCTAGGAGTTTTAGAGTGAAAACGTGTTCTGTGGTGCTGCGTCCGGATCTGTATGCTGCTTGGGTAATAGGGATGGCATCATTGAGTTTTGCTGCAGTTCGTCTTATCATGATTATGGCCAGGATTTTACGCAGTATCGAGAGTAGAATTATGGGTCTTAAGTTCTGCGGTGGTCCTTGTTTCTTTCCTGGCTTTGGAAGAGGGACTAGGATTCCTTGTTTTATCTCCGTTGGGTGTTCGCCTGTCTTTGCCATGTGGTTTAGGATGTCAGCTATTTCTTGAAAGACTATGGTAGGACTGTGTTTGATGAGATCGGCTTTCAGATCATCACATCCCGCACTTTTGTTGTTACCAAGGGTCTTAGCAGCTTGTTGGACTTCTTTAGCAGTAAAAGGATGTCTCATCTCTTGTGGTTGGATGTACTGTATTTCTTCTTGGTCGTCTTGATGAAAGATCTTTTGGAAGTGTTGTGACACGAGTTCTACTTGTTGTTGCTCACTAGTTGCTATTCCTTTTTCACCTTCGACAATCGCTCGACCAACACTGCTCTAATGTTTCTAAGACGTCTGTTTGTCGAAATCTGATTGGCTGAAAGTCCCTGTACAAATGTACAATGTACTGCCCGAAAGGTTCAGGAAAAAAAATTCGCTTCCCGCCATCAACTCACGACGTTTCGCTTCCATCCCATGGCCTCCACTCGCTTGGATCGCCTTATGGCAAACATTGACAAACCATGCCGTACCGGGCGACAGAATGAGGCCGGTCCAATGCGTCCGGAGTGTAGCATGGAGAAGTGTGCTGACCATGGGCTTAGCTCGAAAATGCTGAACAACCATTCTTTCATGTAATATTTCTTTATTATCTTCCCATTTAGGTTAATTCAGATTGACTGCAAAATACAAATTTAAGCAACCATGAGTGATAGAAAACTCATTATACAACAAGATTTTTACAATTAGTTCAACAACTCAAATAAAGAGGGCGCTGTGAACGTCATGTATTTTGCATCAGTGATCTATCAATGGCAAAACACGGCAACCAAATATGCCAGCATCACCAAGTAAGAAGCTACACTAAGCTTGGGAATGAAACCCAAGTCAATTGCATGCACAACAATAGCAGCCTAGTTCACTATCAATACTGTCAACACACAAAGCAGCCATTATAGCTGGAAGATGACCCATATACGCCCCCTTGTCTTGCACAACACATACAACTTGAAACACCAATTAAACATTGTAGTCATCAAACTAAGACCAAGCATGGGATAAGGATAACTCCAGAATAGCATTGAATGTGTTGTTAACTTCATGGAAATTAATGCTTCATAGCCAAATTATTGCTTAACAGACCCAATCATATAACTAGTTGTGCTAGACTACACACACATACGTGTAAGCATCTTTAAGACAATGGCTGAATCTTCAACCCTCAGTTTAACTCCATAAGGCACTCAAAACTAAACAAGAAGTACATCAAATATCACCTACCGAAACTTCAGTCCTATTTAATCTTCATGGCCTGGCACTTAACATTATTTACTACAAGCTTTATCACCATTTCTCAGTTGAAATCGACACAAGGTACGGGCTCTGATGCTCTTTGATGCTTGACGCAGACTCTTATGGGACCAACGACCTGTGTCTCACCTTGATTCTAAAGATAGGCTTGACCTAAAGACAGTGACCCGGGTGCATATGAAAATGTTTGTAAATAAAACCAAGAGTGGAGTTTTGGCCGTAACATCCCGGCCCCTTAATTGCGAAGTAGCGGCTTCGAAGCAATTACTATCCAATTACATTTCTCAAAAAAGGCCTAAACTAAATGGTTAATAAACACCTGACCACTACTACAAGCTCACAATACTAAATGAGTCCTAGGGTTTCCTTTAACTAAACAAAATGTCAATAATCATCAAATTGTCTCTCGAGAGCATTTTCTCCTGGTGAGTCTCTTTTACCTGATGCAAATCGTGGACCTCCATTTGTGGCTTGGTCATCTAACATGTCGTCCATCTACCATAGGTACTAATGCTGGCTTCTCAGAGGGATGAGACTTGAGACATCGTAACCCAGATGCTGGAGAGCTTAACGGGAACTAAACCTTGCTCAAGGGAACCCGTAGGCTACAGAGGGAAGGAGTTGCCTCACATGTGCTCCTTTGGCAGACGGCGGTGAAGCTAGCCTACCCTGTTACCCTTCTTGAGTCTTCTTGGCTACGTCTCTTCAGCAATTGGAAGCTCATTTTCTCCTTTGTTACCTTCTACTAGAAGACATAGCTTGGCAATAGGCCTGTCCAAGAGAGAGTGGGATGTGTGTACGCTGGCTGATCGCACGTGACCACTGCCGTCGATTTTGACTAATTCGACCTTCGCGAGCAACCATGAATTCCTAGGTGCCGAATTCTCAATTACGAGCACGACATCTCCAGGCTCTACATTTCTCGATGTTCTCCTCCACTTATGTCTCTCTTGTAGGGTTGGTAGGTACTCTGAATACCAGCGCTTCCAAAATGCGTCTGCCAGAAACTGCATTTGTCGCCAGCGTCTCTTAGCATAACAATCCTTCCTATCAAAGAGGCCGGGCGGTAGGTTGGCCTCACACCTCATTGTCAGTAGCGTGTTTGGTGTCAATGGTCTTAGATCGCTTGGGTCTTCTGAAGTCTGTCTTAGCGGTCTGCTGTTGATGATGTTCTCGACTACGCAGAATAATGTCGCGAGACCCTCATCATCGACTTTGATGACTTGTTCTTGCAGGAGTGAGAACAGGATTTTCCTGATCGTCCGTATTTGCCTCTCCCATGCACCACCAAAGTGAGAGGCAGCTGGTGGATTGAACTCCCAGGTTACGCCTTTCTGGAGCAGCCAGGTGGCTATGCGATCGTTGTTCCAGCGCTTGATGGAATCTTGCAGCTCTCTCTTGGCCCCAACCAAGTTAGTGCCATTATCTGAGCGAATGACCTTAGGAGCTCCCCTTCTAGCCATGAATCTCCTTATTGCCTGAATACAGGAACTGGTGTCGAGCGTATGAGCTAATTCTATGTGGACTGCTCTGATGGCAAAGCAGGTGAATACAACTCCATACCTCTTGTAAACGCTTCGGCCTCCCTTCACCTCAAAGGGGCCAAAATAATCCATCCCAATTCTTGTGAATGGTGGTTCCTCTCCGATCACCCTGTCTATTGGTAGGTTTGCCATTTTCTGTTCCAAAGCTTTGGCCCTGTAGCGACGGCATATGACGCATTTGGCGATGAACTGCTTTATAAGGCTGATGGCTCCCAGTATCCAATACCTCTCTCTTAGGTTCGTAAGGACCGCACCTCTACCCAGGTGACCAACATCTCTGTGAATCCTCTCAATTATCCTGGTGGCGATTATGGACTGCTTTGGAATCAGTATCGGATGTTTCTGTTGAAATGACAAGGCTGGTGCTCTACTCAGTCGGCCCCCGACCCGAAGAATTCCATCTTCCATTAGCGGGTCTAAATTCTGAATGGGGCTGGACCGTCGGAGCTCTATACCCTTTTCAATGGCGTTGATCTCATCCGAGAAGAAGCTCTTCTGTTCATGTTGTATGATTTTCCTTTCGGCTCCTCAAGGTCATTTACAGTGGGATTAGCTTGCCTATCCTCTCCCGTCTGTGTTGTTCTCCACTTCAGCATTCGGGCGACAGCTCCTTTGATTACTGGCCATCTGGAGACTCTCTCAAATAGACTAGCCAATGGTGTACTATCGACGATAGTTGCATTCACTGCGGATTTAGACTCTTTCCGTATTTCAGGATCCTCCTCTGTGGTTGTATCTGCATCAAAACTTAACTTTGGCCACTCGTCCGGGGGCTTCAGCAAGAAGTCTGGTCCACCCGTCCATCTACCATTCTCAAGAAACTGGTTGACTGGAAGGCCTCTTGAGGCATCATCTGCTGGATTTTCACTCGTGGGAACATGGTACCACTGTTCAAGTGTTGATCCCTCGTTGATAACAGCAATTCTGTTTGCCACAAATGTTTTGAAGCGACTTGTCTTGTTCCTTATATAGCGTAACACTGCGGTACTGTCCGTCCAGAAGTAAGTGGCATCAACTGGATAGTCAAGCTCTTTCACGATGAGGTGGTTCATCCTTACGGCGGTGACTGCAGCAGCCAGTTCTAATCTAGGGATGGTGTTTTTCTTGAGTGGGGCTACTCTTGCCTTGCCTAACAGAAGAGCACAATGGACGTTTCCACTGGTATTTTCTAGCCTGATGTAGGAGGCGGTACCATACCCAACTTCGCTGGCATCTGCGAAATGGTGGAGCTGGCTTGAGCTCACATCTCCAAAGTCCAGTGGCTTCAGACACCTTTGTACGACATGGTTCTCCAATTTTGGTAGGTCCTGTATCCATATTTGCCATTTCTGGAGGTCTGCTCCGGATATTTCTTGGTCCCAATCGAGGCCCTTATGACAAAGACTCTGTAGCAGAATCTTTGCTGGTAGGATGAATGGAGCTGCAAGACCAAGGGGATCATAGACTGAGCTTATGATTGAGAGAATTCCTCTTCTGTTTGCTTGGCGATCTTGGATATTTATCTGGAAACTGAAGGAATCTGTCTCAACTTGCCAGGTGACTCCTAAGGTACGCTCAGTCGGCAAGTCGTCTTCATCTAAGTTTAGAGTCTTGGCACCCTTGCTTCTTTCCTCCGTCGGCACGGAATCCAAAACGCTTCGTCTGTTGCTGAGCCACTTTGTCAGCTTAAAACCCCCTTCTTGGCAGATTTTTCTTAACTCTTTGATGAGTGCCACTGCCTTTGCTTCAGATTCAATGGACTCGAGACAATCATCGACATAGAAGCTTCTCAGCATGGCATTGATCGTCTCAACTTGGTAGCCTTCTTTGTGGTCCTTTGCTGTCCTTTGTAGAGCCAGATTGGAGCAGCTTGGGGACGACACTGCTCCAAACAAGTGAACCTTCATGCGGTATACCTTCGGTTTTGCTTCTAAGCTCCCATCAGGCCACCATACGAATCTCAAGTAGTTCCTATCTTCTTCAGCTACATGAACCTGGTAGAACATCTTCTCGATGTCAGCTAGGATGGCAACTGGATGACGACGGAATCTTAGAAGAACACCAACCAGGTTGTTCGTAAGGTTGGGGCCCTGAAGTAGTACATCATTAATAGATATTCCAGCATACTTTGCTGAGCAATCAAAGACTACTCGTATCTTTTCAGGCTTTCTTGGGTGGTACACCCCATGGTGGGGGATGTACCACACTTTACCGTCATCTGGATTTAATTCATCTGCTGGGACTTCTTCGGCATATCCCTTGTTGATAATCTCATGCATAAAAACTCTGTAATCTTGGTGGAACTTGGAATTCCGGCTCATCTTGTTTTTGAGGCTGGAAAGACGCTGCATGGCCTGGGTGTAGTTGTTCGGTAGTCGGATATCTTCTCTTCGAAAGGGTAGCTTCATTTCATAATGACCATCTTTAACATGAATGGATTCTTCCATCAACTTCATAAACTGCTTGTCCTCCTGTGAAAACTCAGTTTCTTCTATTCCCTTCTCAGGAAAATCTAGATTGATGGAGCTTCTCACTAGTCTGTCTAGCTTTTCTAGCTCTTCGACTGCTGTGACTTCAACATGGTTTACTGGATGGCCGATATCTGGTCTGTTGCAGCTACTGCGAACTACATTCCAGGTAACCCAACCGAGTCGCGTCTTAACGGCATGAGGACTTCCTGGTGGACCTGTGAGGGACTTCAGAGGTGAATAGGCATCCGGAACTCCGTTTCCTATCAGGAGGCCGACCTCGCTTGTGATAACTGGAAGATTCACCTCATTCAAATGGGGCCACTTGATTATGTCTTCCTTCTTTGGGATATGACGGGACGACACTGGGATGCTGTCCTTCGTGTACAATTTAGAAATGTCCACAGAGCTATGGCCTTCGATGTCACAAACCTCCAGGTCTTTGACAACATACGTCTGCATTGTATGCTCTGTTCCCATGGTATCTAGAGTAATCCTTGTCTTCCTCCCACCGGCCCCTAGTTTCCTCATTAACTCCTCTGAACAAAAGTTGACGGTACTGCCGGGATCTAGGAAGGCGTATGTGTCTATAGTTCTGTAGCTGCTCTTGAGCTTGACCTTGACTGGTATAATAGCCATGGTAACTTCTGGATCACTTTCTGTTGCTGCAAAGTTCACAGTAGGCTTGGATGGTGCCGTTTCTATCTTCCTTTCTTCTGTTTTGGTGGATGGCTGGTATGGACGTTCTCCATCCATATGCAAGACCGTTGGATGGCGCTTCTGACAATGGCTACACGTTAGCCGCGTTCTACATTCCTTACTCCTGTGACCTAATTTTAGGCATCCAAAACATGCTCGCTTTGCCTTCACGATCTCGACTCTTTCGCACGTGGGTAAAGCAGCAAAGGCGTCACATCGATCAATGCTGTGTTGTGGGTTTGCGCAGTGGAGGCATTGCTTCTTGGGTATCGGAGTTGTTGGAGTTGTTGTGGCAAAGGCTCCCTTGGCTCGGAACCTTCCCTGGACTGGCGCTGGCTTCCCACCTCTGGGAGCTTCTTTATTCCTTCCGTCTTCCTTTGCAAGTGCTGCACGGCCCCAGACCGGGTCGATGGACTTCTTGGCTTCCTTCTTAACAAAGGCGACTAGGTTCTCAAATCTCACGATGCCTTTCCTTTCTTTAATTGTGCCGACTATGTTTCTCCATCTGTCGTGAAGATAGTATGGGAGCTTGCGCACCAGCTTTGTGAGGTTGTCTGGATATTCCAAAATTTTGATTGATCCATCAACTTGGACGGCATTCTCACATTCTACTAAAAATATTGAGAATTCATCTAGACCTCTGGCATCTTCAGCCTTGTCCATTGGCCATTCTAGGGCCTTCTTTATGTAGGCATGTGCTATTCTTTCTGGGTCACCATAGCGTTCTTCTAACTCCTTTTAAGGGCACCTGGGTAACCGTTGTTAGCATCAATACATGCATAGCCTATGACAATCCGATTAGCTTCGCCACTCGTATACTGTTCAAGGTAATTTATCCTTTCTTCGCTATCGATGGTGTTGGCCACAATGCGGGAATTAAATTGTCTCAGAAAACGTCTGTATTCCAGAGGGTCTCCTGAGAATTTCTTGATGTCTGACTGTGGCTTTTTCATCTCCTGTATCATTGTTACAAGTACATCATTAGATGCCGTCTGGGTAGCTGGTGGAGGATAGTAATAGGTAGTTCCATTGTGGTGAAAGTTTTCAAGGGAACGTGGTGTGTAAATTTCGTCTGTGTGTGTTCGATTTGGAGCGAATGTTTTTGCAGACTCTCTCACTGGAGCTTGATCAGCTTTGATAGGGCTGGCACACTGCGAATGGTCCCTGGGCTCTTGCTCTGCCAACTTGATTTCCGCCATGGAAGCCTGGTAACTCCCTGACTCCAGCTGAGTCAACACCTTGGCCTTGGCATTGGAGATGGCCAACTCCGTATCTATTTCGATTTCTTCCTCCTGAAGCTTTAACTGTGCCTCCTCCATCACTAGTCGTAACTTTGCCTGTTCCAAGACCTGACGCTTCTTCAGACCGGCTGCTTTAGCTGAAAGCTCAATAATCTTATTCTTATGCTCTTCTTGGGCCCGAGCAACAGAGATGGAACTTACTGAAGTTCTTGACACCAGTGATCCCCAAGATCCAATCTGGGAAACGCTATCACAAGGGCCTATGTCTGTACTAACGTCTTGTTCCTTTATCCATGACCTCATTTCCTTTCTGAAATTACTATATCGGTCCTTTGCATATTGTTTAAAGGTGGCTTTGTCCTGCTTCTGCAAATCATGTGGTAATACCTCATTGTATGACTCATAACTACTCAAACATTCTTTGTAGTCCACCCTCCAGTTCTTGTACCCTTCCGCTATAACGGAAGGAGAGGCCCCTGCTTCAAGAAGATCTTTAATACCTGAGACACCCCTGGTAGTCTTTTCTAAAACCTTATTTAAGTTTCCTGCCCTTAACTCTCTCGAATATTCGGCTACTTTCTCTGTTGGCTTTCGGGCCCTCAGGCTTCTTCCCTTAGCATCAAAATTTAAAGCCATACCTGTTATGAGTACCAATCCTTTCTTCAAACCTGTTTCGTCAATGATGTGCTGACCATGGGCTTAGCTCGAAAATGCTGAACAACCATTCTTTCATGTAATATTTCTTCATTATCTTCCCATTTAGGTTAATTCAGATTGACTGCAAAATACAAATTTAAGCAACCATGAGTGATAGAAAACTCATTATACAACAAGATTTTTACAATTAGTTCAACAACTCAAATAAAGAGGGCGCTGTGAACGTCATGTATTTTGCATCAGTGATCTATCAATGGCAAAACACGGCAACCAAATATGCCAGCATCACCAAGTAAGAAGCTACACTAAGCTTGGGAATGAAACCCAAGTCAATTGCATGCACAACAATAGCAGCCTAGTTCACTATCAATACTGTCAACACACAAAGCAGCCATTATAGCTGGAAGATGACCCATATACGCCCCCTTGTCTTGCACAACACATACAACTTGAAACACCAATTAAACATTGTAGTCATCAAACTAAGACCAAGCATGGGATAAGGATAACTCCAGAATAGCATTGAATGTGTTGTTAACTTCATGGAAATTAATGCTTCATAGCCAAATTATTGCTTAACAGACCCATTCATATAACTAGTTGTGCTAGACTACACACACATACGTGTAAGCATCTTTAAGACAATGGCTGAATCTTCAACCCTCAGTTTAACTCCATAAGGCACTCAAAACTAAACAAGAAGTACATCAAATATCACCTACCGAAACTTCAGTCCTATTTAATCTTCATGGCCTGGCACTTAACATTATTTATTACAAGCTTTATCACCATTTTTCAGTTGAAATCGACACAAGGTACGGGCTCTGATGCTCTTTGATGCTTGACGCAGACTCTTATGGGACCAACGACCTGTGTCTCACCTTGATTCTAAAGATAGGCTTGACCTAAAGACAGTGACCCGGGTGCATATGAAAATGTTTGTAAATAAAACCAAGAGTAGAGTTTTGGCCGTAACAAGAAGTAACGGTCGTACTGGAAGCTACCTTTGAATGAGAAACCAACGTTTGTCCCTTTAAAATGGAAGAGACTAGAGAAGCAGGTCCAGGACAGATTGCCGCGAAAATTTATAAAAAGTTCGGGAAACTTATAACATCCTCTTGCAGCATCCTCTTGCAAACAGGGCCTACTCCTTACGCATCTTTCTGATTGAGGGAGTAAACATATCGAGGCCACATATCGAGTGATCGATGGCCGGATTTGTCAGGATGTCAAGCCAGCTTCCCAAACTATTCATAAATTTTCGCGGCAATCTGTCCTGGACCTGCTTCTCTAGCCTCTTCCCTTTAAAATTTAAATCTCCCGCAAATCTTCAGACGCACGTGGTAATGTTTTGGAACTCTCCACCTGCGGAGTTAACAATAGTGCTTGACCTATGGGCTCAACCATAAAGCAAGATTAGGGGTGAGAGGAATAATTATCCTTTATGATATCAGTATCAAGATTAAAATATTGATTTCAAGAGAGTTTGATGTAAAGGTAATGATATGTTACAAGTATATATGATGAACATATTCGGAATATTTCATTTTGGTTAAATAATTTCATCGCTATAAACAACTTAATTCCCTTTGTGAAATGAACTAGCCTGCTGACCCCTTAGTTCAGTTCAGGATATTCTGTCATTTCGTATTTTTTGTCTCCTTTACTTTACGCCAAGGTGGAAAGAAAAGAAATCGGTGTGTATGTTCTCAAATGTACATTATTATATAGTCTTTTAGCCTAGGCCTATTTGGTTGTCCGTTCGCCAAATAGCTTTTATCACCCAAAGCATCGTCTTTACTGTACTCTGCCTTCATGCTTGTTAGTTAAGTTGTTGTAGCCTACATGTTGTAAAGTTGTGTACACCACAGTCACAGTGATAGGAAATTGAAGACGTTATATATGTCATATCACTGTGTGTACACTATACAATGCTGTAATGGCCTAGAGGCTAGAGGCCCTCACACCAGGCGGAGGAAGCCACTGAAGGCCAAAACAAACAAGCAGCAGACAAAATACCGCATGGTCGCACACCACATGATCTTTCGTTCGTTGTGCCTATATTTAGGTTTGTTTGGGCCCGCAATGACTTCCTCTGCCTGGTTTAAAAGGGTCTATTATAGGCCTTTTCGAAGAAGACGAATCAGCGCCTAAACAAATCAAATGTGCACAATCAGATCACGTCTGAAGTAGGCCTAAGCCGACTTCGGACAATGCCTAGAGACACAGCGATCCTGCACCAAAACAAACTTCTTCGAATACGACACTTAAGAAGTTGGCCCGGAAGTTGCGGTGGTATGTTTTGAGTATAGTCTCGCACGTACAGGATATGGCCTCACCTTCAAAGAAAACACGGCGTTTCCAAATCGTGCATATTTGGCGGGATCGTTAATTTATTCACAGCATGATTATAGGCAGTTGAGCGCAACGCAGTGTTTTGAGGGCAACGCAGTGTTTTCTTTGAACCAGATATGCTTTACAGGTCATATCCGGTACGCGCGACACTATACTCAAACATACCGCCACAATTTTCGGGCCAACTTCTTAAGTGTCGTATTTGTCCACATCTACACTGTCAGTTTCACATGGTCAGTGTCACTGTCACTAGTGTTAGTGTCACAGTCACTAGTGTCAGTGTCAGTAATGTCAGTAGGCCTCAAGCCTACAGAAAGACAACACATGATTGACTCAGCTGAGATCGACAGTGTGACAATAACTCAGTGGATCAAAGGTAGTCAAGAAATTCCTTTCTCTCTGTACATAGTTTTCCAAAGATTTTAATTTTAAATGTTTTTGAGAGGAAATCTTGGGAAACCTATGCCAGAGTCAAGACGGCATGTAGGAAAATAGCCTGAAGCTCAGCTTATCCACCATTACTAATTTTTATCTGACATGGGTGAGCTTAAATGTCATCATGTCTTGTCCGTCTTGTCCATCTTCCATCGTCTGTCGTCAACATGATGGCACTTTTGCTCACCATTGAGTCTAGAAAGTTAAAATGGTGTGTGGGTGTCTGATGACATATTACTTGACATGGAAAAAAATCATCGCTATTGGACCTACTTTCTGGGCTCTGTGGGTGCCATCTTTTAAAACCTTGTTACGTCCAAATCCAATGAAAGCTGATAGCCAGAATCATGTTTTTTTATGGAAATTTCTGATGAGACTTACAATTACATGACATAATAGATGTAATCCCGGCATGGCGGCCAGTTCTAGCAGGGATGGAACTACGTCGTCAATAAATTGAGTTCTGGTCTTGGGCAAGGAGGATGGGGCTCGCTCCCTTCCTTTCCGGCATTGCCACACTACCATGTTTATCATCTTCTCGTGTGTACACAATAGTAAATTATCAATTGTCCTACATGTACCTGGTACACATTTGCGGTGATAAATAGGTTATCATAAACTAGTTTGTCTGTTTTGTCTCTTTACTTTAGGAACTGACGATCATTTTATCATCCTTGTAATTGTATTGTATCCAACTAAGCCAGCAGTATGGTGCATTTTCTTTTTAGGCCTTCGTCATGTAAGCTACAGACTGTTCAGTATAATGCATAGAGCTACCAACCACTACAGATTTTCCATAGTTTTTATGATGATAACACATGATAGGTTATCATCAACTACATGTAGTTTGCCCATTATATTGAGCGTGTTCATTCAGAGGGGGGTACATGTTGTGTCAATGTTTTTATGTATGAAATCTTTCTAATATTAAAGCCCTGAAAGTTATCTTGGATTTATTGGGGAAATGATGGATCAAGACAGTGTTTTAAGACTTAATCCAAGAACAATACATCCTGGTCAATTAGTTATTTGAAATTTAAAAAAAAACAGCAATTGAATTTTTGGGGGGACCCAGCCTGAGAAATTACTAGCATTTGTTGACACTGCAGTTTGTTCATTTCATCATAGATGGCAATACTGCTCATCATGCGCAGCTATGTCTGACATAAACTTCTGTCTCAGATTAGCAATTAGTGTTGTGGTCAGTTGTTTTAAAAAAAGGTGTCAGACTGACTCACTAAAATGGACACTTCAGGCAAGTCACTTTTCTTTGAGTTTGAGTATGACTGCCAGGTCCTGTTGCTCTTTCACCGAAACGTCTAACTTGTGCAAGTCGGAGATGAAATTTAGTGAGGTGGTCCCTCAGATCCTGTAAAGTGAGGAGCTTTGGTTGGCCCGGTAAAAACCCAATGCAGGAGTAAGCGTTCATTGATATATCTATAATGAGTTTCAAGGAATTCTGATGATACTTCTTAGAAAAAAACTTAGCATCCTTAATAACATAAATGATAAACACATCATTCCTCCATAGACAGGAAACACAGTCCCTCACTTTCCAGTGTTTTTAAAACTATGCACATGACTCAACTTGGTTAATGTCAGAATATGTTTAAATATGTTCTTCCCTCCACTGGCCGCTGATTCAATTTTTGATCGAGTGGCCCTTATAAATTTCGAACTCAACTTTAATGTAAAAATATCATGTCACTCGTCCCTCATTTGGAATGCATTGCATCGAATTGTTCCTTCCAATAGTACGAACTTGTTCAGCTGGGTTTTCAAGTGTTTTGGATGTATATAATGAGTGCATATCCTTCCGACTAGGTTGTAGACTGAGTACAGTAATTTCATGTAGGCCTACTTGTAGCTCTGGCTTGCTTGGGGAAAGGAGGATATTCCTTTGCTGTAATTGTTCTGTGTTATTTGTTGTTTGAAGGAAGTCCTATGCTCTAGCAGCTTGCTTGCATGCCTGGTGAGTTTTTGTCGAGCTATTTTGCTTTGTGCTCCTGACACACCCCACCCCTACCCCCGATCTCATCCTGGCTCTCTCACAGTAGGTAGTATGTTATTCGATCAGATAAAACCTGCTAGTAGAACTCAGTGGTTAAATTTGGTTTCATATCCAGGAGACCCTCATTTTTTGTGTGACTTTGTCTCCAAAGTCTTTTGATTTGGACCTAAAACCGGGATTCGTTGTACCTTGAAGGCTATAGTTTCATGCAAGGCAGGCATTATTGGATAGTGTTGGATATTTTCATGACCTTGTCTATTAATTATCCTGCTTTTTTACCCTGTTTTTGGAAATACCCATCACAACCAGCTCGATCCAGTTTTGAATGTCATGTGTCTTAAGCGCCGTGCAAACAAGCACTTTTAGTCGCTGCGGCTGAGCCATGAAACCTCGACAAATGTGGTTGGAATGCGGTTGCTAATCTGTTGAATTGTAGTCACTTAAAGTGAACTTCGTAGGAGCAATACAATGCCCTTTAACATCCCGCCTCAATCGGCATCAAAGCAATAGGTGCATCATCAAGTTTCTGAATGGAACCCTATTGCAGGCCCTATTTTGTTACAAGTTCATTTGGCCGAGCCTTGTTTACTGATATGCCCCAGACTTATAAACGGGAAATGAGAAGGTTCATTTTCATCGCCCAAGGAAATTTAAAAAGTGGGCTGAAACGTTGGCTCTGCGAGATCCCTTTGACTTGTTGTCATTACTCTGTCGTAGGTTACAAAAACAATAAAAGGCTCGTTTGCATGTTGCTTTACACAGCTTTATGGTAAATACTGATTGTGATTAATTCTGGTTGTTTCGGTAGTAACTCTTCATGTGTGATTCCCTCAACTGTTAAATACTTAGTGGAAATTGATTAAATTGCGTTGCCGAGGTGACCGATAAAGCTATGCACCTAGAGACCCGGGATAAACTCCTACCTGGGAGCTTTGGTCATTTATAGATCATGAAGAAGTGTACTTGCTTATCTTCATAGATACAATTGTGTTAGGACGTTGCGTGCCACCTTTTCCGGCTAGCGGCAGTGTTTGGCCCCCCCCCCGTTGTCGCTTGCCAGTTCACTGTTGTGTTGATCAGTTCCAGTTACTCTCTGTTGTGTTGGTCAGATTGATTTGTATGTTTATCAGTTCCAGTTACTTCCCGTTGTGTTGGTCAGTTCAATTTGTACTTCCCGTTGTGTTGGTCAGATTCATTTGTATGTTTATCAGTTCCAGTTACTTCCTGTTGTGTTGGTCAGTTCCAGTTTTACTTCCTGTTGTGTTGGTCAGTTTCAGTTACTTCCTGTTGTGTTGGTCAGATTCATTTTTATGTTTATCAGTTCCAGTTACTTCCTATTGTGTTGGTCAGATTCATTTGTATGTTTATCAGTTCCAGTTACTCTCTGTTGTGTTGGTCAGATTCATTTGTATGTTTATCAGTTCCAGATACTTCCTGTTGTGTTGGTCAGTTCCAGTTTTACTTCCTGTTGTGTTGGTCAGTTCCAGTTACTTCCTGTTGTGTTGGTCAGATTCATTTGTATGTTTATCAGTTCCAGTTACTTCCTGTTGTGTTGGTCAGTTCCAGTTTTACTTCCTGTTGTGTTGGTCAGTTTCAGTTACTTCCTGTTGTGTTGGTCAGATTCATTTTTATGTTTATCAGTTCCAGTTACTTCCTATTGTGTTGGTCAGATTCATTTGTATGTTTATCAGTTCCAGTTACTCTCTGTTGTGTTGGTCAGATTCATTTGTATGTTTATCAGTTCCAGATACTTCCTGTTGTGTTGGTCAGTTCCAGTTTTACTTCCTGTTGTGTTGGTCAGTTCCAGTTACTTCCTGTTGTGTTGGTCAGATTCATTTGTTTGTTTATCAGTTCCAGTTTATACTTCCTGTTGTGTTGGTCAGTTCTAGTTTTACTTCCCGTTGTGTTGGTCAGATTCATTTGTATGTTTGTCAGTTCCAGTTACCTCCTGTTGTGTTGGTCAGATTCATTTGTTTGTTTATCAGTTCCAGTTACTTCCTGTTGTGTTGGTCAGTTCCAGTTACTTCCCGTTGTGTTGGTCAGATTCATTTGTATGTTTATCAGTTCCAGTTACTTCCTGTTGTGTTGGTCGGTTCCAGTTTTACTTCCTGTTGTGTTGGTCAGATTCATTTGTATATTTATCAGTTCCAGTTACTTCCTGTTGTGTTGGTCAATTCCAGTTTTACTTCCTGTTGTGTTGGTCAGATTCATTTGTATGTTTATCAGTTCCAGTTACTTCCTGTTTTGTTGGTCAGTTCCATTTGTACTTCCCTTTGTGTTGGTCAGATTCATTTGTATGTTTATCAGTTCCAGTTACTTCCTGTTGTGTTGTTCAGTTCCATTTGTACTTCATGTTGTGTTGGTCAGTCCCATTTGTACTTCAGTTCCTCCCTGAAGTTGGATAGCCTGCTTTGCAACAATCATTATGCTGATCCAGTTGCCACTTGCACATCTTCTCCTCACTTGATCCCTGTACTGATGTAGGCTGACATGTAAATTGAAGTCAGAATACTTAATTGACTTATACCGGCTGGCTCTGTCTGTCTGGAACAAAGGTGCACGGTCTTCCTTCACCTCCTACAGTTTTGTGATGCTGATGTCAGTTCATCTCCATGGCAGCTGCAAGGACTTCTCATTCTCTATGGATAATCTCCTTCACCTACGGTCTTGTGCTGCTGCCACAATTTGCCCCGATAACAGCTGCAGAAATTTCCCTCACTCTCGAAGGATTGTCTTCTCTAAGGATTGTCTCCTCTAAGGATTGTCTCCAAGTGCAGAGGGGTCCTTCTGGTTGTTCCATCTAAGGGTCATAGTCTTCCCCGCCTCCTACAGTCTTGTGCTGCTGTCTCAATTGGCCTCCAAGAGTGCTGTGAGGACTTCATCGTAAAGTTCTAAGGAAGGTGTCCATGTGCTGAGGGGTCTAATTGATTGTTCCATCTAAGGGCCACAGTTTTCCTCCACCTCCTACAGTTTTGTGGTGCTGCCTCAATTTGCCTCTGTGACAGCTGCAGGAACTTCTCTCACTCTCTTAGAATCGTCTTCATTAAGGATTGCCTCCAAGTGCAATGGGGTCTTTCTGGTTCTTTCATATAAGGGCCACAGTCTTTCTTCGCCTCCACAGTCTTGTGCTGCTGCCTTAATTTACCTCCAGAACAGCTGTAGGCCTCTTTCTAAAGATCATCACCGAGTGTTGGGGGGTCTGCCTGGACATCATCTTCGATGTGGGTTCCATCTGGGAGCCTGCCTGGTATGAAATGTTGGGCACTGATTTCCTCTGCGTGTTACCAAGCCCTCCCGCTTTCTCTTCAGCACTAGGATTTCTATCCTCTCTTGTTCAGTTCTTCTCCATCAATTAACATTTGAATGCCCAGGGCCAAGAGCAAACACCAATTGGGAGAGTCCTTGTTTGGTAAACAGGACATCACACCAAAGAAGCAACAACATTGGCAGTGTCTGGATGCAGCAATCATGAAACCCTATCTCTTCCAAGGTTCATGCAAGATGTGTCCTCAAAACCAACTTAAAACTCGACCCATTCATGCTGGAAAAAAGTTAGACATTGCAGACTAGATTCTGATGTGAGGATTTCGAGTTAGGGATACAAATCAAATGGTGTAAAGACAGTATTATTTTGAGGATTATCGCTTTTGGATTATCTCTTGACCATGTATGTTGCAGTCATAGGTATGTATGTTCATCTCCTTAGCTGCAGTATCATTTTTTACTACCCTTCAAAGAAACACAGCCATATTAGTCTCACGTGACAATTAGTTTGGATTCAAAAAAGGAATATAACATACATTCGAACCTCCTTTATCAGACACCTCTCTCTTACGCACACCCTTTCCATTAGGACACTGCATTGGTCCCAAGCTGGTTGTTTCCTTTGAATTTGACCTTGAGAAAAACAGTGATCACCTACTAACGGAAATCACACCATCAGCATCATTATCATCGTCATCATTATCATCATCGTCATCATCATCATAATCATCGTCATCATCATAATCGTTGTCATCATCTTTGTCTTCGTCATCGTTATCGTCTCATCATCATCATCATCATCATCATCATCATCATCATCATCATCATCATCATCATCATCATCATCATCATCATCATCATCATCATCATCATCATCATCATCATCATTATCATCTCAATGAAATCACCACTATCAGATTTTAGAAACATTCTAGATGAGGTAGCTTTTGACACCTTACTCTACTCAATCAAAGCAAAATTCTCGCCTCAAATAAATCACACCAACAAATATTCATGATGTTTAATTTCGCTTCGTTGCACTCGATTAAAGTGCCATTGAAAAGCAATCTGGTGGCTGTCTTTAACACCATCTCATCATCGTTATGGCATTTAGAGAGGCAAAGTAGTCACGCAGTCAATATATAAAGCTAGTTTTCATATTCTGTGCATGTGCCCGTATCAACAGTTGGCTTTGGGACAGCAGCATTTGGCTACCCATACATTGTAGGAGGATTGGTGTTATATTAGCTCCGTCTTGTGAGTTTCTTTCTCAGATTTTCGTAAAGGAGGATTTTGACTTTTTCTCGTTCTGGATTCTATCTGAGTTGAGTGATTAGTACGGATTAATATTTCAAATGAAAACTGAGCATTCAGATATTCTGGTTTTAAAAGGTCCAAAAACATTGGGCAGGGGCAGAAACCTGTTTGTCAGTCCTTGGGGGGGGGGAGGGGCTGGTGCAGTTGTGCGGATCTGGTATTGTAATTCCTCCGGCAAGTGCTGTGCACAGCTATAGTTATGGATTGTTTATCTATGTTTCTTGATCTTTAAAAAGAAGTTTTTCTGAAAATATGGGAGGCACACACTTGGGGCACCTACTTGGATGCGCCCCTGTCATGCAATCAAAGCAGAACTTTGTGTTTTGGGACACTGGCAGGACATAAGATTTCCTAATATCAGGGTTGACTGGAATTGTTTTGGTATTCCTATGATTTTCTGCCAGTCAAGATTAGCCAGTCTACGGCTTAAAAGATGTCTTTTGGTCGATGGCCACTTAGCTTAATGAGCTGTGCATAATACACCGAGTTCCACTGCAGTTCAATCGATTCCAAGGAAATCTGCATCAGTGGCAACCATCCATCAAGCACGTCAATTGGGCTATCGTATTAATTGTTATGCATTAAAACGAGATTGTTTGTGTGGGGTCATTATAATCAAGTGATAGTTTCACTGTGGTTTCTATGCATCGTTCCCTGCATTGTGTTGCGGTGATCGTTTCAGGAAACACAGTCAGGGCACAGCTTCCCACCTGATTCTGGGAAACACTAAAGAAGGACAAATCGTGCTGCTACCTGTTTGAGAATTGTTTCTGATATTGAGCAGGGATATCATTGAATACCCGACAGATAGATTTTTTTCTTTGCCTAGATTGCGTTTTGTGGTTAAGAGTTCGCTTCCTATACCCTGTATTTTGGGCACGCTCGACCAGACCCAAGAAAATGGGTTGGAACTCTGATGAATAACTTCAGCAGCGTGAATGCTCGAATATTGGAATCGCATAATTGGCATGGGACATTTCCGTTCCCGCTACGTCTAATTGCCTGCCCCATAAGATTAAGTAGGGATAAAATTGAGGCTGAAGTGCGTGGCCACATTGTCTTTAGCAGTAAACTCATCAGGTCATCAAACGGCTGCTCAGTGGATGCAGGCATTGGTTCATGGTTCATCTCGGGTGCCAGTTTTCCAATTTGCAGATTTTCTTGGGCTCTATTATCCTTTTTGGTGTGTGTTCTTGCCCAGTAGTGCATATTACTGTGGTTTTTAGCAAAGCACAATACCAGTCCATTTAGTTCAAAATTAGCCAGTTAACCGGTTTTGCTGATTTACTCCTATATGCGCTCTCATTCAGTCATTGTGACCAAAGTATGACTCGAGAGAGAGAGAGAGAGCTGGGAATTTTACCTCATTGATACAGACTTTATTGGAGGACAGATGATGGAATTAATTGGAGCCTCTCTTTAGCAGCTGAAACAATGAACTTGTTGTGAAAGATTTTAAATTCTTATCGTCAACGTATTTGGGAGGATATAAACTCGAGATTTCAGATATGTATAGGTTGACACGTTGCATCGTTGGCATTGAAATTTAAAAATAAACTATCGAGGCATTGATGTTGGATAAGACGATTCTGCTGAATAAAGTTTTCACAGATTTGGATTTCTTTCTGCTTGGAGGACACACCTTGAACTCTAAGAATGAGTATGGTGTATTGCTTCTGTTACAGATGGTCAGGTAATGATAGGCTTGAAGTCATTGGTGTTGTCATCTTGTTTTGAAGATTTTAGCTTTTCCTTGATTTATTAATTTATTTTGTCACCTTTTTTGCACGTGTCTGTTTGATCACAGGAGGCATGAATTTTAGTTTGATGAGAATCATTCTAGAATTCAGTCGAACTGTCCAAGTTTGCCAAACATGTTATTCATTAGCTAGAAAAATACAGACTCAAGTTTAAAATACCTCCCAAACTGTCCCTCCCTTTTATACATGTAAGTTAAGGTCCTCGGACAGTTGGGCCATGTCAATGTAGATGGAGCCACTAACTGCTTTGTGGTCTCGAGTTGTTCGCCGCCTGACTATCAGTCAATTGGTCTAACCCAGCAAGCCGTTAATGATTGATTATTGGGATAATAGTCCTGGCGAATTTGCTCCGATCCACTGGCCAATAGATTGTGGGGATAAGAAAGAAGGGTGCAATACTCAAGTTTCACCGACCCCCCCTCCCCCATGAGGACGTTCTTAAATAAAATAAGGGAGATATAATGCCTAGTCAATTGATCGAATTGAAAATTATAAATTTGAGTTCCCTTTCGGCTAATGCTACCAAGTAGTTGGCCATTATGTCAGGCTTTCATATTTCTTGAAAATTGCCAGAGAGCTGTTTTTCACTTTCTTGAGTTTGTTTTAGAGAGATGAATCACTCTCCATAATATAACAAGTCTATTTTAATGGGGAATGATTACACCATAACAAACAACATTCAATAACAGTAGAGACTCCTGTGGTGGTCCTCCGCAGGACTGAGAGGCGTCCTGATTAGGGAGGTCTTGCTCAATCGAATGGCAACAACCACTTCGGGTCCGAAACTAGTGTCCTTAACAGAGAGGGTGTCCTTTTAAGTAGCTCGGTATCTGCTATGAGAGGTTCCACGGTACTCTGTAGAAAGATTATATTTTGTGTTTCCATTTTGTCACATACTTTGAAGCATATCATAGTTTACCCGAAAAACGTTTTCAAGTCTTGTACTGTCCACTGGTATGCCATCCCATTCATTTAGGCTGAGCCGTTCAGAATTGTCTAATTGGTCATAAACTGAGCACACTTTTTATGCATATCTTGTTCCCATTGAATGGGTTTATATTGTGATGTATCAGTTGATTGGGATTTGGTTCCTACAGTAGGCCTACTCCCGGGCCTACTCCTCACATAACCAGTTGTGTCAGAATGTACACCACAGGTAGGTTTGGTTTTGTGCTCTTTTGTTATGAAGTTTCAGGATTCTGGGGCAGACCAAAGTCTGTCTCATGGTTTGGGTTGATTTACTTCAACCACACAACCCTTTCGTTGCCAGTCACCATGACGTCTGGAAGCAGGCATGGTGCTATTAGTGTCACGATTCAAATTACTGTATCCCCTTATCCCTCAATTTTGCTTTTTTCCAACTGTGAAGTCACAAAATCTGCGAGACTGACACAGGCTTTATTGTCTCTTACGACACATGCGTGTCTTCATTGGAATAGCTGCTGATGGAGTGGAGTTGTCTCATTTTCTCAGTGCAGGGGAAGTTCATGATGCAGGAATGAAAAAGCCTGAGTCACAGAATGGAATTTCGTTCTTTTTGTGGCAGGAGGAGGCATGAAAGTAGAAGGTAGAAGGTAGAATCTACCTTCATTGTTACTGTCCCTTGCATGCCGGTGTAGACATTTTCTTGATCTCGCTTACCTTTGTACTAAGGCTGAGGCATGGAACTGTACACTTCTGGTGCTAATTAACACAGCAACAGGTGGATATTATAATTGTTATTATCAACAGCAACAGGTATCTTTGCATGTTCACCCTGGAAACTTTTCAATTGAAGTTAATCGCTAGCACCGGATGACTTTGCTTGGTATACTTAATTTTTAAAAGGCCTGCGATAATTTAGTTTTTCTTGTGGCTCAGGTAACTAGAAATAAACATCACTGTGGCTCAGTTATTATGCACTTAAATTTGTTAAAACTTGATGTTTATGGTGTTTGTACTCTACACAATAGTATTTTTTAGATCGATATTTCTCACACAATTATTACATTTTCAAATTCAAGATAAATTCTAATTTTTTGACCGAACAGAGTACTTATGTTGGCCATCACATTTGACTCGATTGCAAAATTAGGAGTTTGCAGATACACAATTTAGACTGTTATGACATAAACTACTTGTACCAGTAATACTATCAGATTGCATTGCTTCGGAGCTCGACTATTTTTTGGAAGTGATTAAGAATATGCAGCAACACGGTTTTCCTAATTTGAAAAGACTTTGAAACAGTTCAGGTTAAGATTTATTGGAAATGTTGTAGCCTGCTCCTGATCTTAATCGTCAATGTTTTTCTGTTACATTGCACTGATATCACATTGTAGCTTTTGATAAAGTTATTTACCATTCTGGGTACAGACGACAAGTGCGCATGAAATCTCCTTGAACACTATCTCTGACATCCTGGGCCATCGGCTGTATACAATTTGTTAAATTTAGATGAAAGTTGTCCATTCTGCTCAGGTTGAACTGCGGAAAGAAGAAATCTTTGCCCCAATCCTAAACTTTGTTGTTCGCTATCAATTCAACTGAGGAATGTTAAAAAACTCTGCCTCATCCTGAACTGGCTCTATCTCAATCATCTCACGCATCTTGGGACAATTCTTTATAAAGAACAACCCTTGCAGAGAACTCAAATGATCTCTCATTATTGTACCAGTGTGACAAAACCATTCTGTAAAGATTAGTAAAGGAATCCCAATACCATTAATTATTCATGTCAATTCGTAAGGCATTATGTATGCCACTAACGAGGTTCTCCCAACCAATGTTGAGAGGTAGGGACTGCTGGCTCCTGGTATTTACTCTGTATTGTTTTTTGTGAGTAACAAGTTGCATGTAGTCCAGCTGATGCATGACCTACATTGTAACCAAAATTTCACAGCTGGTGTATTTTCACATGTTCACTCAACTACTTTTCATTATTACCCTTGGATTATATCATTGTGAACGATGGTGAAAGTATCGTACAGGGTATTTTCACCCTGCACCGCTGGTAACTGCAAACGATGCTGACCCCACAAATCATGCAGAGGGACTCTTGCCACATGTACACTGTGATGTGCTGGAGTACCCTCACTTTCCACTCTCTCGCTGATAAAGCTACGCGTGACATTGCATTCTGCCAGATCAGAATTGGAAGCTTTGACTTGGAGTAACTCAGAAATGTCAAAGCTGATGATATCAATACGAGACGACTGGATATAGTCTTGTCAGATATTCGCTGTGTTCTCGTGTACACTTGGAGTAAATCTATTCCGCTGAAGAGACTATGCATTCTGCTAGGAGCCCTTTGCTCAAAGTAACTTCAAAAAGTATCAGTAATTGCTTTGCTACATTGCTTTAATACATCAATATACAACAACATTACATGCAGAGACGCTATATTGACCCCGGCAAATCTCACAAGCAGACGACATAGTCTATTAACTCGCAGAATCTCGCGAGTCGTCAATCCGCTTTTGACGTGACTTTGTGTACAATGTGCACATGCTACTGTCGGCTATTGTCAAGCAGTGTCGGCAGTCATTCAGTATAGGATTACGATATGACATTTAGACAATAACACACCAAAATTCGCTCAGTTGAGGATTATTTTTGGATACTGGCGATGAGTTTTGCCTATAGCTTCAGTTATAGGTGGGAAGGTCAGTACGTTTTATACATTTCCGCAACACCGGTTCCGGTGTCTTGTCTGTAGCATGGATGCTGTGTACACAAAGACGTGGTACACCCGTCTCTGCATCTTAATGTTGTGTTGGGGCATGTTGGTCCCTTGTGTCAATATTTGATTTAATCGTGTGTCATGTGTCCTGTCTTGTATTGTCAAAAGAACAGGTTATCATTATTTCTCAGAAACCAATGTCTTGTCCTTGCATAAGATGCTGTGTACACAAAGATCTAATACTACCATATCTTGTCTCCTTATGGTGTATTGAAACATGTTGGCCCCTTCTGTCATTTTGTGTCTGATACTCATCTGAGTCTGTCTTTATGTGTCGAAAAAACACGGTGACAGTATTTCTTAGAAATCAATGGTTTTTCCCCATCATAAGATGCCTTGTACACAAGATCTTCTCCTTCTGTCTCTATCCACATATCCATACTTTTGCACAGGTAATAGCAAAAGTGGACTATTATGAACAAATAATATAAACAAACTCAACATTTTATGATATAATGTGCATTTAAATTGCTCAACATTTTGCAATTAGTTGTGTGTGTCAGTCATCCGTGGTATACTCTGAGAGCAGCCATTTGAGGTTGCCGCCTAAATACCCATTTTGTTGTGCGCTACAAAAATGAGTACACTCTTTTTTTCATAAAAATAATATCTGTGTCAGATGATTGTTCATATTGTCTATGATGTTGACTTTGCGATGATCTCCTTTTCAGAATATGAAACTGTGTCAGGTTATTGTCAGAGGGACAAAGTTGTTGTCAGTGGGACAGAAGTACCAGGATATTGGCGATGTGTCCTTTAACCCTATCATTGCCGACACAATTTCATGGTCTACAGGCACAAAATAGACCTTTTGGAATTTCAGTCAATGCTTTGTACACACCTTGTTTGTGAAAAATGGATTGAACTTTGCTGTAGAAGAAGATGTACATGGGATCTGTTCAACATAGCTTAACCTACAGACATTGGAATTTAAACACGATGGAAATCGCACTGAACATGAGAAACAGAATGAAATCCAAGGATTTTACGAAAACAACTAGAATAAATTGAAGAATCTGATTTTTCACAACCTCAAACTCAATTACCTCTTGAAAATCCAAAACGGGATGCATTACAACCACACTTCTATTGCATTACAACCACGCTTTCACATCATGCTTCACCGCGCCATCTATCTGAATTAACAGGAAACACAGTTGGCACACAGTGACACAAGTCCTCGGTATGCATCATGTACAGCGATGAAAGCCATATAATCATCTACATACTCCTTCCTTTGCAGTGGACAGAGTTCCTAAAGGAAAATGGATCTAGTGCTTATGATAAAGCCCTAAATATCAGTTCTCGAAAAGCGTTTGCCATGTCTTAGTTTTCTTCTGACTACGAAATGCGCTCATTCCACTTAAGCATTGTTTAGGTAAACAATGTTGGACAAGTGATAAGCATCAGCAACCATAAGACCATAAAGGTACAACTGTACTTTAGTGGTGCGCCCTCCGGAGGCAAAGTAAGTAATGAAATTTAAGGGGGTGTATTCTCACATGATGGTTTATCAATGAGATGGTGATGTAATGAACTGCTGTCTGGAATGTCAGTTCACTGGATAACTTTATGACATTTACTTGAAATGCTCCCTTTGAAGAAAAGTTGGATTGGTCTGGCAACTGTAACGCCAACGAGGTTATTTGAGATTTGCCGAAAGCATGAATTCGCAATGGGATATTCTACCCTTCTTCAGTGTTTATGGTTATTCTGAAGAAATACACTTCTAAAACCATTCAGTGGGCCAATGGGATTAATCTCTGCTCAAATTCCATATCACCGCAAAATAAATCCTATTAAATTATCATTGTCAGAAAAGTTTTTGAATTGGCCATTGCAAAAGGTGTTTAACGTGCCATTTCTGTAAGTAGAACATTTTTTCATTTAGTATTGAAGGTCTAGTACAGCTGATTTGATTAGAAATTATGACCCCACGCTGTCGACTTACATATGCCCATTGTGCTGTTGTGACTGAGATAAGCATCATTTACATCCCTTTGTGGTTTCGTCTCGCTCAATAATTAATATCTTTCATTATGAATGAATTTTGTCAGCACCACTTTGGTATCCAAGCATTTTTCTAGATATTAGTGGTACAAGGCCATTATTAATACAGCTCGCGACGAAGTTAACCATGTATTTGGTTTAATTCACATTTCAGATCAATATGGAGTGAACTTCAAAATGGTTTTTGCTTTTCAGGTTTGAAAGCCTTTGTATTTCAGGCATTGTCTCTGTCTGACACTGCTTAAAATACAACGGAACACGTGACTTTATGTCTCATCGAATATTGATAAAGGTAATAATACAACACCACAATTATTGTTTACTGTAAACCACGAATCGATTTCTGTGACACATAAACTTTGTGAACTTTCAAATTTCAAATTGGCGGCAGACAAATTTGATGCCAAAATGGAATCATTTTAATGCGTTTTAAACCTTGTTGATCTTGGTCTACAAAAGTCTCGAAAATGAAACACTTCACAGTTTACACTACACTACGTATTGGGAGGCTAAACATTTTAAAACAGGTCCATTTGTGTTGAAATTATCATGTTGTAAAGGACTGCTAGAAAATTGGCCAGATTTTTTTCCCATGTTGTACAATCTGAGCTCCAACAGCTGTTGAGTTGATGTTCGGCCCACGTGTTGTCAGAGAATAATATTTCCGATTGGAATTAAATGTATCAGTACAGTGCCACAAATTGGTGTGGTGTTTCAAGCTAAGTGCTCATATTTCTCTACATTTTATTGGCTTCTCTGAGCATGACTGGACAGATTTCTTATTCAATTTCTCTGGTATGAATTATCGGTATTCTGCGAATTTTATTCCACAGCTGTCTAACTCGTTGTACATCAGATTCTTATTTCTATTCTAAATTCAACAGATGAGTCCACAATTTTGTTTTCAGCATCAGGGGGGGGGGGAGGGGGGAAGGAAAGGGATGCATGTCTGAGCGAAAGGTCATCAAAAGATACGTAAGCAGGTCTAGGCCGGTGCAGGTCTAGGCCCGGACCGGCCCACATGGAGTTGGCATTATGGAGTTCTTCTCTTTCAGATATTTTCATTCATCTCTGGTTCCCATGATGACTCCTCTCCAAATTGATTACACGATTTATCAGCGAACCATGCATATCGCTCCACGCATTACCATAAACTGTTGCTTCTGATAAAGTTAATGGACCCCTCTAAGGGAACATGGTCTGTTCTTTGAATGAATCTATCAAGTAGCCGAGGATCTTCCTTTATTGTAGCCTGGACTTGGTTTATTTGCTCCACCAGTGTTGGTCAGGTTCCACGTTTTTGGTTGCAAGACCTAATTCAATGTCTGTACGACAGCTGCATTTCTTGACTGTGCTGCAGAAAAAGGCATGGACATTTTTGTTTCCCCCTGGATAAAGCAGGTTGCCACAGTACAGGACTTGCCCCTACGACTTGTTAAAGGTCTGACAACAGCACTCGCTGTGCCAAAAAATGGCATTTTCAGGGGCAATTAACTTCCGATCACGTGACGACTTGAGTGTTGCGTGACATCCCGGGTGATGTCATATCTTCCTTGATTTGTCACGTGATCGAAATTCTTTGGCCCTGAAAACACGATTTTGGGCATTGCGAGCACTGTCGTCCTTGGTTTTAAGATTCAGATTTCACAACACTAATGTACATGATGTATGATTTGCCACTGACACAGACAATTTTGAGTCTCGCTTAACCTTATCTTACTCTTACTGTTACTCTAATTCACCTTGGGATGATCAAGGGATGGCGTATGTTATCATGGTGGAGTTTCGAATTATTGGGGTAAAATGCCAGATGAAGAGTTCCCATCTATTCATCCTCTCAGATAATTTTTTTCACCATGAAGCATTAAGATAGAGTATGATTGGATTCCAAATTGCGGTATACGGGCAGCAACAAGGATGAAGTACCGAAGTTTCCCAGCTCTTGATACTGTAGATTTCCTTTGTTGCAAACACTCTGGAAGTCAACAAAGAAACTACACAGGTCTATCTATCTTCATAATAAGAACTTGATGGGAATTGAAGGAGCATTTAGATGGAGTGCCATTGGAATCACAACAATGCAACCTGCGAATACATTGGTGAGCAGGAAATGGCATGATGATATCTCTCAAGTATGATGGTATCGCAGAGGCTTCCAAGCACAAGGAAGATAGTAAAGGCAGTGTGAGGTTGCTGGCCAAGTAAGTAAATGAACCAAACGGGAAAAGGGGTACGAGTCCAACAAGTCATAAAACGTCCAATCCCAAATCCTGTCAGGCAGTTTCTGGCAAATTCAGATGGATTTTTTTGCTCCTTAATTTTCCTTAGACCCACTAAAAGTCTTCTTTTTTGCAGCTGTCTCACGCTGATTCCATTCAATCAGTTCGCTTTGTGCGGCAAACATGGCCAAAACATGTCAGTCTCCTCTTTTGTTGCAGCAGGGAGACATGTGGTTGTCATTTAGTTACTCTGACAACTGGTGTTCTGATCTGGTGTAACGTTTTTGAGTGTTTCCATTTCTGACGTTTTCCTCTCACTTTTGCTGCGGATGCCATGCATAGCACATCGTATACATGACCTATGATGTGCAGATGACAGCCAGAAAATGGCTGCCGCTGCCAATCGGTTATGGAACATATGAAAACACCAGTAGCATGTTTCTCTGTGTTCCCCTTTTGAAAAATCATGGTCTCTCCATCGGGCTATTTTTTCACTATGGAAACACTGAGATACGGGGAACATTGAAAGCTACCAGTTGTATCTGAAAGGATCTGTCTGCAAAGCAAAATGACCTTAGCAGCAACAATGACACTGATTTGGAATGCAGAAAGTGATAAATTGTTTTGATCTATAAACTAGCATTTTTCCAGATCCCTTGGTTCTCTTTCTTTCAGTATGTATAATTGGACCTGTTCAGCCAATAATTGTTCTGGTCTCTGTAGTAATCAATTATGCCGATGTTCAGAGCTGCTACAGCATCTGCCTGCTCTTATAGATTGGATTCCATTTCTTTGAGGAGGGTACTAGTCTTCCTCTTCTACTGCGCTCAGAGTCCATTTGTGGTTTTCACTGGTGCTGGTGTTAGATAGACAAAGTTGGTCGAGTTCAGTTTACCTTATGGTAGATCCAACTTTCCCTGAATCACAAGCAATCATGTTCTGGTCAACCAATGTTGATCCAGCCACTGCCCAAGGTGGCTTTTCAATAGTCATTACTTGGTCTTTGAAGGTAACCATATCCCTTCAAGTCAAAACAAATCGAGAAACAGTATGTTTTTGTCCTCAAAGCATCACTCCTTCGGTCGTTTTCTTGAGTTATTGCCGACATCCTTTCAACCACTATCCATCAATACGACACCAAGCAGGACAAATGGTGGCAATTTTTCCAAGAATATGCCTACTTAACATCCTTACAGCTTCCCTCACGAGAATTGCTCCTGGCGCTGATCCTAATGTTACCAATTCCTTTGTTGTGTCCTGGTAGAAGGACTTGGCCTGTAATGACTTGTTTTGTGTAGTAGTATATGTGACTTTGATATAAAGGTTCAGGAATGACCTGTATTATGAATGACGTGTGACTTTGTTATAAAGGTCCAGGTTGAATACTTGGCTTTGGTATAAAGGTCCTGGAATGATTTGATTGTGTATGACGTGTGACTTTGATATAAAGGTTCAGGAATGACTTGTATTGTGTATGATGGTACTTGGAAGGAAGGTCTGGGGAATGACTTGTATGGTGTTTGACATATGGCTTTGATATACAGGTAGGTCATAAAGTCTTGTATTGTGTATGATGTGTGGCTTTGATATAAAGCTCCAGCAATGAATTGTATTATGTACGACTTGGGACTTGATATAAAGGTCCAGGAATGACTTGTATTGTGTATGACATGTGGCTTTAACATAATGGTCCAGGAATTACTTGTACTGTGTGTTACGTGTGACTTTGGCATAAAGGTCCAAAGGAAAAAGTATGAGAAAAAGTTGGCCAACGATTTGTGAGGCAGGTTATCTGTCTAAAACCTTGCTTTTCCCAAGTCTGCAACACTATTGCCTCCTGACTATTTTCTTGAGATAGGTTGAGAATCTTTTGATATATCCAACTGAGGCTATCAATCCGACCCAACCTGGACAAATTGCTGTAATTTTTCCAAGAATCTTCACCTATTTTACTCCTTTTAATACAGCTTTCCTTATGATTACAGCCAACACTTATCTTGAAATGTTATCTTATTCCTTTGTGATGTGTCCTGGTGAAAGGAATCCGCCAGGAATAAGTTGTGGTCTAACTTGATTGAAAACGGGTGAACTTGAGATCAAAAGCAGGAATAAAATGAATCGATCTTAGAAAGCGAGCTCGGAGGTGGCAGAAATTGGCCAGTGATCCTTGGTATTACCTTCTGAAAAGCAGTCTGTTAAATAAAACTACTACAATTATTCCAAGAATCTTCCTTCTTCATCTCTTTATAGCTTCCTACCGAAGTATTGCATCTTAACCCTTCCACTGCGGATGACAGCACGTCATCATCTAAACCCTTTCGCTGCGTAAGACGTGCGGAGCACATCGTAGAGCAGTGTCTGGAAATTTTTCACCGACATCGGAGAAAAATGTCAAAATTTGTGAAAAATTAAGTTTAACACTTCACTCTTACATGTAGGTGGCAAAATACGCTTTATTTTCATTCACCTTACTTAAACATGACCCCCAAATGCTGTCACGAAAAATTAAGCCCCTTTTGGGGGCTAGAAACTCTGTGCATAATATTGTGGGCCCAAATACACCTCCCTTTCTCAGATCCATCCTCCAGTGTAATAGCATGATCACCTTACAAGATCCGGTACTGCTATGTCCCACAAGTGATAATCAATAAAATAACTATCATAATAAATCACTTTTAGTCACATGGCGAATAACGGATTCCTGTTTTTATGAGAGCAAACTAGGAGTGCCGTCTGGATGTTCTATGTTTAGTGCTGATACAGGGTGTATCAAAATTACCAAAATCTAGATTTAATTGTCACCACACAATTCAGAACATATATGGAATCTGAATACCCAATTCAGAATTGTTTTACAATGGGTTTTAGCGGAGAAATTGTTTCAGTTCCTAACTTTCTTCAAAGATGGCACTCATGTTGTTTTAACGTTGAAACTTTTTGAGCTGGGATAACTGCCTGGAAGAGGAAGTCACATACGTTATTGAAGTGGTTTGGCCGTGAAACCACTCAACCCCCATCCTGATTCTCAACAGGAGATTTGGGCAGGCCCTGTTGCAATTTTTTAAACCTCCTAAAATTTCCCCGGTCGGACTATAATACGGGTGTCCCATAAGTCCTGGACATTTTTTGGCCTATCCTTGCATCCCGAATAGGAAAATCCCCCCCCCCCCCATATTTCATCGCATCAATATTACATGACATTCGTCTTATTGCTCTGCCATCAATCGACATCTCATTTCCTACTTGTTCTATATTTCTATAATTCTAACACTGAGCGATCGGAGAAATAATGCATCTGGCACTCCTAGCAATCACATCAAGGAGTTTCTGACACCAATGCCTTCTTGTGATTTCCTATTTCAGGTAAGCTTATTTGGCTGTCATGACAAGATATATTGGGTGTCAAAAATGTATTGCAGTCAGCTTGGGCATCAATAATGTACTTGCTGTTCATTTTGGTACAGTGGAACCTCCCTCAATAGCGGACACCTCTCTGATAAGGACACCCTTTCTGTAAGGGACACTGCAGTAGGTCTGAAATTGGTCATTTCCATTGAATTTGACCACTGCAATCAGGATACCTATCAATCAAGGACACCATTTGTCAGTCCCAGGGGTGTTCTTAATAGAGATATTCTACTGCATGTGTCTGTTGGCCTCTTGGTATGAACTTGCGACTAAATTTTCATTCCTCCTGACAATTAACGGAATAACGCATCACCACTCATAGAGTCATAGCAATCACGTCAAGGAGTTTTAGATACCAATACCTTTTTGTGATTTCCTTTTATTGGTATTGGGGTGTTACATCCCAATAAATTGGGTGTCAAAATTACTGTTGCAGCAGTGATTAGCATCACAGATGTAGTATCTGACTTCTGCAAACAGCCACCTTAGTCCTGTTTGTGTGTTTGATGGATATCTATTTGCATTGAACATTCTGCACAAAATAAGCGACCCTGTTTTACTTCGAAAGTGAACTAGTCGAGTTTTACCTGAAGATTGCGGGTCACGGTCAAGTGCCTGTGAAAATGGCGCATATAATTGCAAAACACTAATGTGGATGTAAGTCCGTAATGGATCCTTCGTGGGCCTTTGGACCCTTGAAAAAGACTAGAATTTGTCTGTTTGGCTCTGCGGTTTGTGTCCCAATGTTGTTGGGTCTTGGCTGCTGTTTTATTTAATGTGCCAATTGGTCAACTTATTGCCTACCCACCCAGGGGAGAAAATATTAAACCAACCTGGAAGATTTCGAAACTGTCAATGTAATGTTATGTGTTATAAAATTTACCCTAAATCTTTGATGAAATTAGCTGAAATCCCAACACCGATTGCCAACTTTGGCATAGTCAACTTTTAAATGGCTAACAAAATATATTTAGAGAAAATATAAATATTTTCCCTTCTCTTTTAAAGGCAGGAATGCTAACTTTGCGTAATGTGTGCGTAAACTCCAGGCTGTTTTTACAGGCAGTTTTGAGTTTGTTCATGCCCAATATGTGCACCAGGTATCTAACTTGGGGATAATATGTGCGGATATTTTTTGTTTGGGAAATTGTTTGTTTTATTCTATGGTTTGCGTTTTGTTATGGTCAACTTGCTGTAAAGTCAAGTTGGTTAGTTTTCAGTCGCTGTTCCTGCAGGTACGTCAAGTTTCCGAATTTAGGCAGATTTCAGACTTTTCCTCTTGCTAAATGCTATATCTGACAACTGGAATCAAATGATCTCTGTCTCCACTCTCTGCAGATGTTTGAATTTTCAAAATTGGACTCAAACTTGAGCATTTTAGAAGCATTTTTGTGCAGGTGAGTGCTGCAAAGGGCAAGGGGTTCATGACAAAAAACTCAAATTTTTGCTGTGGCTATTTGGCTCCCTGCAATAGACATGATAGACGTGTTATTTTTGATGTGTGTATGTTATTTTGTCCCTTCTCATACTTGCAAGGACCTATTTTGCTTTGGGAACCAAGTAATGTGTTGGTTTAGGGTTGGGAGGGGTACAGCCCCTCTTTTTGCAAAAAAATCTGCAAGGAATAGTTTGGGGTTCCGCCCATATGAATGAAACATGCAAATTCAGTAGGTTAAAGGAAATTTCGCATGATCAGTGCTTTATAGCTTTATTTTTACATTTTCACCGCCCGAGAAAATGTGCTTTCTCATTTCCTGTTTAAAAGTCTGATGCAGATCAGTTTGCTAGATTTGGCCTGATGAAGATGTGGACAATAGAGTTCCATTCAGAAACTCTTGAATGACTTGATGATGCATCGGCTGTTTTGATACCGACTGAGGCGGGGGGGGGGGGCGGATAGGGCATTGTATTGCTCATTCAAATTCGCTTTAATTTTAAAACGCAATTTTGTTATTTGTAGAGACCTCTAACTTGAGGGCACATAAGTTTGTCATGGTCAATGATAGCATTAATTTGTGGTAAAATAGCTACATAATGGCACCGAATGAATAGGGTGTAAAGTAGTCACAATTTATTAAGCTTTAAATGTTGTCTTCATTCCAGTGGTTTTAGAATCATATTGATTCTATCTCTTCCTGGCCCCCTGGCAGTTTTTGACATTAATGTTAGGCCTTCTTTTACTATAGGCCTGTGTTGAACAGACTGACATATGACAGGTCCCAAACATGGTATTGTGCTCATGACGATACTTCTCAATCTGGTTCAAGATTGGACTCCCAGTGTTGTTCATGGACTGATTTATTGTGCCGTGTTCTTCTCGCCGAGCCTCATTGATTGGGAATATAATGTCCACTGTTCGTTTTGCAAGCTGATAATTGTACTCGTGACGTTCAGGATCGGTATGGGGCCACTTTGATACTTGTATTTACCTAGGTATGAGACGATCGTCACATTTTGCACTGGAGATACATATTTATGTGTTTGTTGTTATTTTGCCCATATTATGTTGCTGGCGTCGTTAATTTTTGTGACCACGGAAGAATTCTTGGTACCTATATAGCTGTCATCTTGGTTTGGATCAGTCGGTGTAAGTAAGCTATGACACTATCTGTACCCTTTGATAGGTTCATCTCGATGTGTCCAAGGTCCTGTTTGTTCCAAGTTCTGTGCATCCCAGTTGGAGGGGAAGGTCAGGGTCAAGGTTAGGATTAGAATTGGGATTGGGATTAGGCTCTCTGAAAGTAGCCAGTTTATGTCAGTAAAAAAAAGTGCAACCTTTCCCCACAACTGGGACGCATGTGAGGTGGGCTATTCAACATTGGACTCATAGAACCGGCATCCACAGCAAAATGGTTCAGCATGTTTGGAAAAGCTTTGGCTACGATAAATTTTCTATAGGAATGGGATGGGTATTTTGCTGCATGGTATTGATGTTTTGTCAATATCTCACAAATCCTTGATGTATTGGCCTGTATAATGATGACAGTAAATCGTGGATAATCGCGGCAAGAATTGTCTGTCTCGTAGTTGTATTCCTCAGCCATACGTGTGGTCCTGTAGTCCTGGAGGCCTCGTTATTACTCCTTTGGGAGCTATAAAACTGGAATTGTTGATGGTGTGGCAACAAATTATGTTTGGTGAAGATTAGACATTAACTGTACGTTGTTTGGTCATAGGATGCTGTGTTTGTTGTCTCTGTTGATATTGAACCTCATGGTCTTACACTCCTGTTAAGTCTAGTCTGGCCCTGGGTATCTTGATAAGATGCAAAAACCTTGTTCGTCAAGATGGTACCGCATTGGTCCAACGACTTACTGTAAACCCATTTTTTTCTCGAGCTTGATATTTTTAGAAGGGGTGGTACAATTGCAAAGTTTAGGTGTGCGGAATGTTCAACTGAATGGTTGGTCTTTCAAAAATTCACCTATTTGCTGAAATAAATGGAAGCAAACTCTGAAAAGGCTATTTATGCGAACATTTTAGGCCACAAAATTGAAGGGGTTTACGGTAAAATAGCAGCAACTATTTCCTCAAACGTATTACATGGCTTTCCCTTGAGATGGCTGAGGCACAGTGACCAAAAAGCTTGCTACGGTCCAGTTACATCTTGTGCATCGTAAACATGATAAACTGAGATGAGCACACTTTTGCCACATTCAAGCCCAGCTCTTGTCATTTCATAATTGGATAATCCATGGATCTCTTGCTGTGGGGGTTTAACCTGTGGGTGACCCCCTATTGATTTAGCCGAGCCCTTCCTCTGTTTGAGAACCCTTGGGCAAGGGGATTATCGATCAGCTTTGTCCAATTTCTGTCCCTTTTTGTGCTCATTTATTTGCATGCATGGTTATTTGATGTGTTGATGCACTCTCAACTTGCCAATGCTCTGAATGGACATAAAGATGGACATAAAGATTTGTTTGAAGGGTATAAGTAGTTTACGTTTGTTGGGGGTGGGGGGGGGCTGAATTATGGGGGAGCTGCAGCTTGGTTGGTTTGAGTGCTCAGCCTCAGCCCGGGAAGGAACTTTTTGGAGGTGGAAGGTCTTAACTTCGATCTCTACACAGACCATAACTTGGGCCAGCCATTGGGTCATCAGTTAAGAATCATATGTCAGCTCACTGAAGATCTATTCTTTGTAGAAGATTCCCTTAAAATAGCTTTCTCGTTAGGATAATTACCGTAATCATACTTTACTGGTTTGTGTCTAAGATTGTCCTGGGACTAATCACTCGGAAAATGATGATTGGCAAAAGAGATCGTCTACGATTCTACGTCTGGTACCAAGCCTGGTTTGGCAGTGGATTGGAAGCTTCTCACAGTGGGCAAGCATACAAAGCTATATTGTTTTTGGCAGTGGGGCAAGCGTACAAAGCTATGGTATACATGTATTTTGGAACAGAACGATTGTCAAAAGGAGCAAACCAACCACAAGTGCATTGATGTGAAATATTTCCCTTTATCAACATCTGCTGGACAAAAGAGTCTGACGTCCTGTTTAAGAATGGCCCTTTAACTAATTCCGGATGCAAGTTTGACCTAATGATCCCAAATCTGGTTAAAATATGGGTAGAATCATGCATTCCATTAGTTTTTTTCGGCCCAGCTGGTGTCCCAAAAAGAAGATTCTCTGATTAATTGGCTCCATCTTGTAGTGTTCTTCATTGTATCGAGATGGAGACACAAGTGTATTCACTTTACTGTGAGGTTGTCCCTCAGAATGTATTGGTTTGCTGTGAAATTCATGTGGTCTCGATGTCCTCTAATTGGTGTATTGTTTGTGTGATTATTGAATCAAAAGATTACAAAAGTCAACTCTTGTAATTGAAGTGCCCTTATCTAAATCCAAACCTAATCTATGTGCATGGTGCGAGCTTGAGACCAAGTGGTTGAATATATATGTCAACAAGTGGTTGAATATACTCTCAACTCGGCTGTATAAGACCAGATCATATATTTCTTGTCCGCCCATTATATGTTAATCATACATGTAGGATTACCCGAAATCACGATTCCAACCAATGAGGTCTGACGAGAATTCGTATAGGCCTAACACCCCTAACCTGGATGAATATCCTTGTAAATAAACATCATAATGTGCTATTGGGCAGTATTATCAACCTGGTCTTATAGAGCTGAGTTGAGAGTATATGTCAAGTTTTGTATGCCAAAAAAATCAGAAGGAAAAAATTATTAAAACAAAACTTTCAACTTTTCCTCAATTGAACTCATGGAGATTCAATTCCGCTTGGGGGTGCAGCCTCTTGTGCACCTTTTCTGGGCTTACGAGAAGGTCAGTTTCATCCATTTCGCTGCGGCAGGCCTTTTTCGCCCGGTGCAATCTTGTGCTGACTGGATCAAAAGTATTGCCATCTACACTGTTATAATGATAAAACTATCCATAGTGCATTTTGCGTGTTAAAAGAGGTTGCGACCAAGTGCTATGGACGTCACCAACTGCAAAAGGGTAAATAAAATAACGTAAAAACAATGTGAAACGACCACAACCAAACCAGTTTACGTCTCGTGAAATCCCAATCAGGTTTCAGGTAAGCCTTGTGATTAAAATTTAATCAAATGATCCAAACAGGTCATTGAGGTTTTGTAAATATGAACTGTACTTTAACATTGTCATGTCATGTTATTATTGTGTCGGCTCGTTCGTGACCCACTTGTATTTTTGGATAAAGGTCCGATTTCAATCTAGAGAATGGAGTTTAATAGGATACCTGATCAACGAAACTGTTTTGGTAAGGTTGTCTTAACCGTTCTTTTAGCTTCAATATTCTTTTCCAAGATTGGAGGAACTTTCTCTATACGCCACCTCCGGATCCGTGCCTAAATTTGACAGCAAATCTGAGCCTCTTGAATGAAACGTCTCTCACTTCTCTATTTACAGGAAGAAGACGCTTCGTGTCGCGATCGTCGGACGAGCCCACCTCATCATATAAGCCGCCATCAACAACTGATTATGGGCGGCGGACATCTATGCCAGGATCACTGGTCAGAGATTACAAAATAGGTCAGTATCATACTGTAGATAATAAAATGAAACAGCCAGTGGCCAATGTGCCTACCCATTGCAAGGAACACTGGTACACTTTGTACACTACTGAACTTTTGCACTTTAACATTTTTTGCAATTTGCCAAAATTCTGAAAACATATAATTTCGACGATTTTTATTTTGGCGTCCTACAAGATTTCTTTCAGTTTTTCGGTCAGAATATATCTCATCATATTTATTTGTATTACTGTCACATACTTGTAGTTATAAGAACGCTACATGAAACTAGGGGAAGGATTTAAATCAAAGGTATGCAAAAGTTGCAAATTCATACAACTGCAAAATATTACTTTGCGCCAAAAGCTACCTGTGGACCAGGTTGACTTGTCCCCATTTGTAGGCCTCGCCCATTATTGTACACTTGCACAGTCTATCGTACCATGCTAATGCTACTTCACCTAACCACTCTGTGCAAAGAATATCCTTTGAGCAATGAGCTGCTATCATTAAAGGCATAATACTTTCTTCCAGGTTCCACTGGTGGTTCGTCCTATGTTGGTCGCTCCAACACATTCGATAACAGCACAATGTCTTCCCCGTTCACGCTTCAGTCCAGCCCTAGTTTCGATATCGGCCGTCCAACATCCACCAGGATAGGCCGGTCGCATTCAACAGATTTCACGGAATATGATACTCCAAGTAGAAGGTGGGTTTAGGCAGATTACTAGATGTTTGCCATCTAACTGAAATATTTTGCTGAGATATAAATATTTTCTATGCTCTTTTTTGTGTTTCAGGGCCGAGAACCAGTCAAGTGATGCATCCTGTCGAAGCCAGCCTCCGTACTCCCCTCAGTATTATCCAAGCTCCAGCACAAGATCAAAATATGACCAGGATGATTTGCGGCAATCACACTACGCTGACACAAAAAGCTCAAGGCCCTCATATACGGCATCGCGAAAATATTCAGATTCCATAGACACCCTTGGCTCAAAATCTTACATATCGGGAAGAAAATATTCAGACACCCCAAGCACAACACCCTATACCTCTACGAGAAAGTATTCAGACTCTGGCGCGCGTGACGATGTACCCTCTGTAAGTTACCACGACGACCGCCAGTCCGATCGGTTACGCGACCGGACCAGAACTGCTGATGAGGATCGCCGTGACGCGAGGTCAAAGGTGGACGAACAATCCAAGTCGTACCGATCGGAGGATGTGACAATAGAGCGACGTTTGAGTTCCCGTAAGAATTATTCACGACGCACACCTGTTGTTGATAGCGATTCGGACGAGGATATGCATATGCGGCACCCGCCCAGAAGGAAAGGTCAAAGGTCACCACGGGTGCAACGGTCAAAAACAATGCCTGTGCAATCTTTAGGTGCTGTAAGACAGGACACACAATATTCCCGCAATTTAGACGTAGATTCGGCATATTCTGGTTCTCACCAGGTACCCGAACGGAGGTCCCCAGTGGGCGGTACCTTTCCCTCCCCTAGTCGTAGATCACCTGTCGGTTCTAAATCGGCATCTACAGTTGAAACAAGTCCATCGTTTCATTATACTAGATCGTCTAAACCGGCTACGATTGGTCCTTTTGATAAACGGGACTCGGCGGATGGGAAAGCTGATTCTCCTTCGTCGGGGGGCCATGACCTGGATGGTGTGTTCGATTCCCCTCGGAGAATGGCCACGAAATTGTCGGGACGCTCAAAAACTGCTGAGCTCGGCAGTATTTTAACTGCCACTGGTGCTGATATAAAAAATGGAGAGTCAAACAAGGAAAATAAACCGCAAGAAGCTGCGCAAGATGAAGTTGATGCCCGCGCCGAACGGATTGCAAAATATAAAGCTGAGCGACGTAAACAACTTGCGAGTAGATACGGGTCAGGTTCGACTTCGACCGATCAGGGGGACATAGATTTAAAACCATCTCGTTTACGCCTTTCGCGTCGGTTCGGTAGCAGTAGTGATGAATTAAAAGGAGAAAAACCAAAATTTGGCGGTAGTGATGTGACAGATTCCAATAAGAGTCGTCAATGCATTTCGAAGGATGACAGTAATGGATTAGGGCCTGGGGAGTCCGAGCGTGTGTCGGGCCGATTGGGAGAGGCTATGGAAGAACATGCTGGAAGGAAATCAACTTCTGAAAGAAGTCAACTTGGGTAAGACAAAAAACCAGTAACAGCTTTGGTTGAATTTTCCATTACGAAATCAAATAATTAATTTTCCTACAGACAGATATCTGCACTCACCTTGGATCACCCCTGACTGCTCAGGTGGCTGGTAAATCAGTCTGGTTGTGTTTAGTCTGAAGTTTCCAGCACACTCTATCAATGAGTAGGTCTGCCTTCTCAGCTGGTATCGAATACAGGTAGTTTCTGATCGATCAGAACTTGATTCCTTCACCCAAGATGCAGGTTCCTTGTTGGTCTCACTCATGTGCCACACAAACGAGAGATTTTTATCAGTCCGACCTGCGATAATTATCTCTTTCATCTGCAGCAAAAGTATTCCCTATCTGTGAGTAAAATCGTTTAACGCAGAGTTTGATATTTATTGCAAATCGCAAAGATGCCGGATTCTTGTCACATGCAATGTCCAGCAGCAACTGCTAACAAAAAAACCTTTGCCAAATGTGATAATTATCGCCTGTAACAAAAACCATTTGTTTGACTTTGACGGACACCTTAGATGCAGGCGATTGATCATAAGATACTGAGGCGAAACTATCAGACAAATGTTAAAAAATGACTGATCGGAAAATTTGGTTTTCTATCACCTTGATATGTAAGGCCGACTTTTCTAATTCCCAAAATATATATTCATATCTTCTGAAAATTGGGATTGTATACCTACCAGTTACAGTTGTTGAATAATGCCTATTGATCATGTCGATCTTGGCTACATGTACATGTAGTGGTCAAAGTGCTGAAAGTTCATAGTTATTTGGATAATACATGTGGTCTAAAGGTCAATGTGTGTTTGAGGGATAATATCATGATATGAAGTAGTCTTCACGAATTCCAAGATTTCCCCGTATATCAACAGCCATAGCTATTAAACTCCCTGATAGCGATAGTGGTAGAATTTCTAAGTGTGCTTTTACTATCGTTTTATCTGATCTGGCAAGCTGTGAAGCCTGCCCCAAGTTTTCTTCGTGCCCACTTTTACTGGGAACTTCGCTGGTTTCGGTAGATATTATCATGGGGAACAGGTAAGGTAGGCTGTCATTTTTTGCTTGAATGCAAAACTGTCGATAATGGTCTGAGAAGTTGGAAAATTGTTGACAGCGTTTGGTTATTCTAACGTTTTTTGTCATTCTAGATTCATAAATGCTTCAGAAGGCAACACCTTCCTGAAATTTCTGTATGCATTCAAACTTTTGTGAGGTGATTTGAGTCTTTGCGTGGCCACTTTGATGGCAATACATTTTTTCTGGACTCATAAATGCCTTCTCTCTGTAGAAAATAGACATGACGGATATGTGTCTCGGTTGAAAGCACAAAAAAGCATGTAGCTCCTCCCCAACCCCGCCGTACTTGTACCAACAGATTGCAGTAGTCCAGAATGTGTACTGTAGACCATGCCAAATTTTCATGGGCATTTTGTTTGCATGAATTTCATGAAAAAACAACTTAGAGTGGAAAAGACGAGGGAAATTTGTTTTTTCCAAATTTGTTTATAAATTGCAAGATTTAAAAGTGCAAAAATGGTTACGGTTTAGAGTATCCATGAAGTTGTGTTTGGACATTGAGTGAACACCCCCTCATGGTGTAACCCTAATACCAAGATACCATCCCATTTTTAATTTTAAACCGCAAATTGAAATTTTTGCAGGTTTGTTTCGGAGGTGAAGAAAGAGCCGAGTGATGATGCAACACAAAGTGGTGCTACGGACAAGTCTGCAGGGCCGCAGCCATCAACCTCCTCTGTTAGCGGCAGTCGGGTGCGTGCCCGCCAAAGATACATACGACGCGAGTCGACAGATTCTGACCGCTTGGACGAGAAGCGTCAAATTGCGGATACAATCGCGAATGATTTTGCAGTGCTGGAGGCAAAAATGGAGGCACGCGCTCGACGGAGGAGGGAGAAGGCCGCAGCACGAAAGTCGGACTTAAATAAAGATGGTGAGTCAGTGACTTAATTAAAGCTTTTTCGTCTTCTACTTTTCAGTTTCGGTTGCACACTAGACAGTCAGTCTGTTTTTTGGTTACAAAGTGGGCTGTCAACGAGAGTTCTGCCACAGAGCCCCAAAGATTTGTGGTTTCGGTGGTGTCATTTGGCCAGTATTCCTCTCTTAGTATTCTCTGTTAGGAAGCAGGTCTGAATCACAGGAGCTGGATTGAGAGCGCCTCCCTAATTTTTCTGGTTGAAAAGTGACCAAAAGTAAGCCCTTTTTAGCACTTCGCGACCCACTCAAAAATTTCCAATAGTCGGAATCGCTTCGCAACTGATTCCTACGCGTTGAATGAGTCAGTTCCATCTTCACCCTGAAGATGGTGTTTGTGTTTTTTTAACAGAACTTATAAATGGCTGGAGGGGGGGGGTATTTTTGACCAAAAAGTGAGTCCTCGTCAGATGGAAGTGTTACGGGCAGGTTGACGTGCCAATCAAGTTTTGGCCATCATGATCGGATGTCGAAGATTTACCACAAGATAAAGAGGTGTGTTGTTTGTCGTGAGTGCGTCTTACTTGAAGAGGGGGCGTACAAGGCACACGTTAATAGTTGCATTGCTCATTCTACAAAAAAATTAAAATCCTTGAGCTGAGAATATAGCTGCGCTTACACCACGAAATATTGGTGGACCAATTGCACTTACACCACCACATTGCCGCGACAAATTGGTTCGGCAATCCATTGCCGATACAAATTGCCGAGCGAATTTGTCCCACCAAGCTTGATGGTCCAAATTCGCCCGGCTTGCTAAAAGCTCGGCTTTGTCGTGGTGTACGCGCAAATGGATCGGCAATTAGCTAGTTAGATGGTTCGGCTCCAGGCGGCGCTTTCGAAATGGCGCTTTCTGCGCATGCAATTTATTGTTTGCGCGCCATCTGTAGCCGGATTTTATAACTAGCTGCAGCGCTGGTGTAAGCGCTTGGTGGATTTTCGATGGTGCGGCATTGGTTCCCGAACCAAGATTGGTGGTCCATTTTCAGGTGGTGTAAGTGCGGCTTATGCATGTGAAAGTTTTTGCAACTGGCCATGTATGTAACTTGCTGCTGTAAATGATTATTTTGATTGTCATGCCGCATGCAGTGAGCAAGCTTACTTCTGGTAAGGAGAGTATTTCATTGAAGAGAGCCACTAATTTAATTGGATCAAGCCTCTTCAAGTGAGCAATACAAAGTTTGCTTTAATAAATTCTTGCCCACTGAACCATAGAGAGTGCAGGCACACAGGCCTGGTGTCACTGGCCTATCCTTCAATCATGTCAATGGGAAATAATGATTTCCTTTTGCTGTTCGAACATAAAAGTTGTGATATATATGATCATAAAGACACGGGTAAAACGTCTTTGAAAGCGATTTACAAGGTCTCGATGTTCAGTTCTGGATTCGGGCAGAATATTTAGTCAAGGAGTGTCGAATTTCTTGGACGTTATTACTAATGATGGGTAGGTAGATTATTTTCATATTATTTCTTAGAATTTTATCAGGATAATCTGCTCTCTTTTACTAGTTAAGTTTGTAGTTTGAAATTGATGTGGAGGAGACACCCTTACCTGTTTTGAAAAAAAAAGCTTTAACTAAGAAGTTTTAAAAGCATGGCCCTGAGAAATCATAAACATGATAAATGCACTATTTTGGATGAGGGAGGTGGAGCTAACTGATCTTATTTCAGATTTGGAACAGATGCCTCCAGCATGGAAGGTATGGCCTACATCATTTTACCGATGTGGGTTGGGGACATACCCAACTCATCAATATCAACAATGATGCTTTTCTTTCGAATACCAAATAACACCGCCCACATTTCTGGTTAGAGCTTCAGGCTTTTACTTCTTTATAGTTCTTTGCTAAAGATCGAACCATAAGATAAATACCAAGAAGTATGAGCCAAATGAAATATGCAATTTTTGGGGACTGAAGTACTTTGTCTCTCCCCTAGGATGTGGATGGTCAAGTAGTTAGTAGCAGTAGAGTTTTAACTCAAACAGCTAATTTGTTTGAACCTGTCAAATGCACTTGTTGTCGGCTGTTCAAGTTCTAATGGGAAAAACAAGTTCTGATCTCTCTCATGGAGAGCTTTCTAATGTATTGTTGTATCAGTTGGCTTTCTTGATTCTGCTTGGACATTAGGCCTTTCTACACGAGGACAGTTGGAACCGGCTTCGAGCCAGCTCGAAGCGGGTCAGGATAATTTTTATCGTGTAGAACGAAATAGAACCGTCTCCAAGTGACCTGACCCGAGGCGCGTTAGCACTGCAGTCTCGAGTCACTTGAGGCGGGTTGGAGCCACTTCAAGACTCTTAATCTCTCGTGTAGAACCGATCTGGCCTCGAGTCACTTTGCGCACGGTACTAAAATCGAATAGTGCGGTATATAGCAGTTCATGAAAACATGCGCCACCATGCGACGGGTTAGTGGTTTAAGTGGCCTGAACTGACCTGGGGCCGGCGATTTGATCCGTCTCCGTGTAGACAGCGCAAAGTTACAGCCAGTTACAGGTGATCCGGCTTCAAGTGGCTCGAGGTGAGGAGGGCTAAAACTGTCCTCGTGTAAAAGCAACTGATATCTATATGTCTCTTTCAATCAAGTATTTCAACACCTCGGCTATGAAAGCTTCACCACTATCAGCTGATCAGTGTGGTGGGTACGAAAACACACATAGCAATTCAATCTCGCAATGTCAACAAAAACAATTTTTATGAGAAGTCTGAGCGTGGTTCAAACCTCTGAGCTATTCTACGCTATCGCTTGCTATTAATACATGCTATCAGTTACCAGCGCCTCTGGGAAGGTTGTGTTGTTGCCAAATGTGTGGTCAGGTGTGTATTACTGTTTGAAGCATGGATGTTTAGGGCCTGGGGTCGGGGTTCGTTGCTGCACACCTCCAGAACATGAATTTGTCCCTCTCCCTTTAATCCTGATCACAATGATTTGGGCTATTGGATTGGTACAGTGGTAACATCAGCACCAGTCACCTCTAAGGTCCCGGGTTTGATACATGGTCAATCCAGGTGCACTCGTGGGATAGGGAGGGCAACTTTCTCTGACAGTGCCACGGATCAGCAAGATGGCAGTTACCATTGTGATTGTGCACTGCACCACTCGTACACGAACAACCCATCACAGGCCAATTATCTCACCAAATCTTGATAACACTCACATTTTGCAGACATTCAAAATATCACTTCCCAAATAAAGGCATTATTGGATCAATCAGATTTCCTGATTTCTCGACAACAAAGCCTATAGAATAAGTTGTGTTCTCGATGGCCGACCGGGACCTGACCTGGATATGACATTCAGATCACGGGAAAGGAGAACAAAGAAGACATACCTAGATTTGATCTCAACAAGTTCCTTATAAATCATCACCTCTTTAGTACGACTATCTTACCATGCATGCCCTCAGGACTTATCGGCCAAGTGACTTCGTCTTTAACAAGGAAGCAGCCGTCCATCACATGCTGCCAAAAGAGAACTTGCAAAAGTTATGCAATCTAATGTTTTAAAAACAGTTTAGTTGGATCCGTTTGTTCTATACCTTGGTATTTTAATAGTTATATGATAAAGACATACACACACCGTCTCTGCACTTTAAAAGAGCTCAATACAAAGAAAGAATAATTCTGTGATAAGAAGTAGATATAATTGTCATCGTTGAACAATGAGCTATCGTAAAAGTTCAAGTATATAAACTTTTATGTTGTGCGAGATGTTTTGTAAAGGTCTAACTGGAAAATTTTGCTGTGATCGAAGTAAGTTTAAACCTACTGATGACCATGGCTGTTAACCCTTTCACTGTGGGTGACGTGCATGATACGTCATATACTTGGCCCTGTGACGTGCGGATGACATGCGTAGCATGTTGTGCACTGCATTTGCCTCTGTTTCATGGCATGCCTGAAAAGCTGTGGAGAGCACTCGAAATGCTGAATGAAACTGGCTGCAGGGTTGGGATAATGATAATTGCTATTAATCAGAATGCACCAAGTGTTAAAGCTGTATTACAGCAGGAGTAAATACAGTGTTATTATTCATCATTAATTTGTGGATAAATGCAACTATTATTAGCAAAAAATAACCATGTTGGATGGAGTCGATTTAGTAGTGCATTGGAGTGAAAGCTATTACTACAGTTCTGGTGATAGGAAACATCTCTTGCGACTTGCAACATTCCGTTCCACAAACTTGTACCTAGTGTGTTTCGTACTCACCGTAGTCACCATAGTTGGCATGGTCTAGCAACCCAGAGCCCAGGCCATCAATTTGCTCAGCTGGCAACTGATAAAAACTTGTGATGCTGGACAGATGCACTTTACCAGTAATTTTACTTCTGCTCAGAACTATGACTATGAAGTGATGAATGATACTACTGTTGAGCAGAAGTGTATTTCGATGTAAGCTGGTCGATGGTAAATAGCCAAGCCGCTTGTCCAACCCTCGACGACGACGACCCCTCTCATCATAATGATATGATGTCACGCATATGACCTTGGGTCACCAATATTGTCCCTTTAGGCCCATGTAAATTATGTAACCCTCACAGATGCGAATCTCATTATGCACCAGCATGTACATCACCCACAAGGGTAATGAATATTGAATATTTTTGCACTAATTACTCTATTATCATGGATGTGAGGTCAGTGACAACGGTTTGTTTGTTGTCCATACAGAACAATGTGTATCTAACGGTAACTACAGTTCATCAGATAACTAAGGTCGGGCAGGCCTAGCAATGCAGCGGTGATGATAGCATTCAATACTTGTACAGGGATGCCTCAATTGGAGTGACCTTACACAGGTGAAAGTAGAGTATGCTTGCAATAGGCCTGTAGTACAATTGTGTTGTGAGAAACAGTTACTGGCTGACAACTGTTCGAAATGTGTTTGCTTTGTTGATGGATAAACTTATTATATATTTGTTTATAGATGTACTTTGGACTGATGAGAGATTGTCATATAGTATGAAATTTGAATGGAATGTGATACATTAATATGTGAGGATTCAAGTTTGAGAAGGCCTATTTCAGCAGGAGCAGTATTTGTTTATAAGTGTATATGTATATGTGTCTCCGATTTATTTAGAAATAGTCGGATAGAATGCGATTCGAATTGGATGCAATTGGAACTGGATACATTTTTGATGTTTTTGATCTGATTCCATTTCCTGATTCGTTGTCTTTACTGGTGGCACAGGAAATAGAAATGCGCAATGCCTAAGTGCAGTTACTATGCATGCAAATTTGCTGAAACTTGGTATTTGCAGTATTTCTTTATCTGTCTACACATCAGCTTTGTCAAAGTCTATACATGTAGTATTCAGTGTGTGTTTACACAAATAACAATTTTCCATTTTGAGGTCTATTTTCAAATTGTTGAACGAACAGAGTAGACCTTTAATACTACGTGAATCAGACTCTAAGCAGGTTAAACCCATGATATCCCCATAATCCCAGATATATGGCTACATATCCCCCACCTGATACACCTTTAATTACTAATTACTGGGTAACATTAATTAGCACGTATTTTCCTCCAGTGATACATTTGAGGGGCTAACACCTGATGTTACTCCAAATCCCCATGACCTCACTCTCACCTCCCCTGCTAAATAGCCAGATGCCCTTAAGATGGCCGCTTCATAATATTTAGTCAGGTTGCAAGTTCAGGATAGTATTGTTTATGAATTGATTATTCATGATTTAGGCCTACATCTCCCTTTCATGAAACGTGGTGTCTTTTCAAATATTGATACAGATTCATGATACCGGAGGGATCAGATATACATGTAGTTTTTTTGGTGGCTTTGTGGATTGTTTTGGGGTGTTTGATATTGTCGATTTCAGTGCTCATAGTGGAACTTGCTCTGGAATCAAATTGAAGTGCAGTTAAAAATCACAATCCAGGATTTCATTTCATTTCGTTGGTGCAATTTGAAAAATTACAAAGGACTTCATAAGTAATTCCAATGGTGTAGTTTATCCATCGGAAGTGTTTCATCAGTGATTCTTATGATGCTCTGTCTAAGATGTTTCTTTTGTTCGTGGTGGACTCCATTAATTTTCCATGGATTTTTAGTTTGTCATGAACTGTTTTGCCCATTTGAATATTTTTTGAATATTTTTGTTCTGTTTGAATAGGATTATACTTTAGTGAGCAATCTTCACTACTTCACGAAACTTTCAGAGTACTTGTTGTGGAGGAGGAGGATAACTTTAGGAATAATTAATAAAGTCTACATGTAGTCTTCAGAACTTTTTACTTTTAGCTGATGAGGCATTGGTTCCTGGAGCTAAAGGTACACCCCACTCCATAACCTTATGAGAGGGACTGTTTAGGGCATGATAAAGCCAGATTTTTTTGACATGTCTGAAGTTCTACCTTGTAGAAGTAATCGAGGGTGTTTGTCTCACATCATCTGGACTGTCACTCAATTTCACAGTCCACTTCTCTGCCACGTATCAGTAACATACAAGGTCTCCGATTCATTTTGAGGTGGCGATAAATCAGGTTTCTCTCATCTCTGATAAACCTAATGTTCTTTTTCTGTTTTGATGTGTATGAGGTTAATGCATATGACTTGCAGGATGGTTCTTATCTCCGGGTCTCTTTTGTCATATTTGCTCGGCATGATCTTGATATAAATCGTCATTGATTTCACATAGTGACCAGTCTGCAATTTTTCTGAAATGGAGATAACAGCACCATCTGAGTTGTACTAGCCATGTCTACTTACACACCAATAATCATGGTGATATTCAAAGCCAATGTCAATTCCATAACTCTTTACCCTCTATTTATGCATTTCATGCCATTATACTCTTTCATATCTAATGCACAGAGTCATTCAAACTATACGGAATCTTTGAGTGGAGTTTTCTCAAAATGAAAAATTTGGTCACTTTGTGAAAACATCGACAAAATTACGTGTTTCAGTTTTTGCTAAGTTCTATGGAAGATGAGGAAGTAGTTATGTTTTGCTGGGTTCTGGAATATGACTTTTAGGATAAAGTTAAGTGTGGACATACTTGGATTATCTGCAACTTAATTGGAATATTGTAGATCTTGATATATTGTGGAGTATCGAAACCATGATGACCTCTATATTTGCCCGATTGTGCTGCCCCTGCTTCTCCGTCTCTGGAGATCATGGGGAGGGGCTGTCGCTGCTGAAGAATCACAAGGGTAGGATATATGAGTTGTGTTGATCTGCATGCTGAGTGAATATTATTCATCTGTTTTTCATGGATGATTATTAGAGTGATGTTTAAAAACGAGCAAGGGCCAAGTACCACGTTAGTCCTTCTTAATTAATGAAGACAAGTCTTTGTTAATTCATGGCTGCATACATTTAGGCAGGGGTTTCATTTGCTGCCAACTTTAACCAACTGAAATGTTAAATACTATCAGTCTGGCCTGTGAGCCTTTGACTTATTCACCGATACACGTATGCGCCATATCAACTGTCCAGTCTAATCAACTGAGAGATCAAATTCTTATCAGTCTGGATCTTTTTTCCCGTTATTTCACATCTGTGTGCTTTCAAACCTGTGTCAACTGTAATTTCACTATGTGAGCGTCAGTGTGCTTTCAAACCTGTATTTGGTTTTGATGAAAATCGACCCAAGAACTCTCCTCCCAGCAGGTATAAACAAATAAATGATCACTATTAAAGTCAGATAACTCTTCAATTAAACCTAAACTTTACCTATGTGATGGGCATTCAGAGATATAGTGAAAATATATGCTATTTTTCATGGCATATTTGTAAATATCAGTGGCTTGACTAGCTAATTATACTACAATTGAAAAGAAATTGGCATTCTTGTGGCATCAATCAATTTAAGGATGGCCCCTAAGTTTATTTCAGCTGATTGAAGATGTATACATGTAAAGGTCGGTTCCGTAAAGGTCATGTGTCGGAACCGTTTTTGGCAAGGTCTGGTTTCTTTTTGTAACACTCTGTACTTTTTTTTTCAGACCAAAATATGTATGTGGTTCTGTGAGAGAAGATTATCTTTAAAAGTGAAACACTTTGAATGTTTTCTCTTTAAGATGGCCGAACCAGCGAATCCAGCAGTGTGTTCAGCGAGGATCCCAAAGGTCGTGGGGTGTCACCAAGGACGAAGACGACCCCTGTTACAACAGAGGAATACAATCAAGCACTAGATATATCAGAAGGCCCTGAGGTGAGAATGTTGTTTGCTTGGACTAGGTGACCAGATTCTAGCTCTTTCATTGCGGAGTGGCAATGGCACCCCTTGCCATGATTGAAAAGCAATTATTAAAAATAATGTTATTTGGAAAAATTAGTGACGAAGATGCTGGTGATGGCACCACCAGAACTGTTGCAATATTTAGACGAACTTCCAGAGTTCACGTGGCGATTTGCAGTTGGCATCACTAGTATTCTTAAGTGGGATGCGTGGTACTAGAAGGGGAGGCAGTTTATTGAGGTTATGCCCGATGCTACCAGGGACAGGCAGTGAAGGGGTTAAGGGCAGTTGGTTCATGGCTACTGAATCAATTTGAATGAAAGATTATTAGTCAAACCAAGTTGCCAGAAATACCTCTGATTTTTGTCGTCCAAGTGCTGAGTCTCATGCACGAATCAAACTTCAGGAATAACATGATACGTTGTTCCAAACTTGCATGAAATGTTGTAGCATGTTTTTCTCCATAAATTTCCATCATATAAAACATGAGGACTTCTGCGGTATGCTGAGATCAGCCAAAAAGTGCTGTTGGGAATTGGGGTGGGGCCCTTCTATAGCGGGACGTCGGGGCATGCACTCCTCTTTTCCCCTCCATGATTTTGCAATGCATGCTGTAGTGTAAACCCATTCATTTGTCAAGCCTGACATTTCAGCGATTTGCACAAGACGCAAAATGCAAATGTTAGCATGAAAAATTAAAGCTGCAAATGTATTCAGTTTGGATACATGCTTATCGAATAAAGTCATTCCCATCAGTGTTTCATTTGCAGTGATGTATGCTTGCCCTGTTCATTTCTAATTTTTTCACCCCATCGGTTTCGTCCCCCAGAATGTGACCCCTAACGCCTCCCCCAAATCCGACACGGCCATAACACCAGCTGAAATACGACAGGAGAAGGTATGTAGGTAGCGCTCTTGGGAGTTAGCTTTTTCATTGTTAGCATAATAGTAGTAGATTGAGACATCGTCACCCGCTTTACGCAGAAAGTTCTTGGATATTCAGTAGCACAAACAATTTTCAGTGATGTATCATGAGAAAAAACATCCATCACTGTGCCCTGCAATAGATGTCAAACAGGTTTGAGATTATTGTACATTAGTCCGATGTGCAATGAAATGATCACTACATGTAGTTTCTGAGCAAAATTGCTATTTTTTTGGCCAGATTGGCAATACTGCATTGATTGCTATATTTACTACCTGGCACAGTTAGACCACATGGTTGTGGACTTGTCGCTTAGGCATGCAATAAATATCACTACATGTACCGGTAGTTTGCCAGGGACTGTCACAAGTCTAAGGGCTGCTGCAATACATGTTGCACATCTCTGCGCTACAATTTACTCCGATGCACTGAAAGTTTCTTACTTCCATCCATGCTGTCAGTTATTTTGACATATTAAATCCAAGGTAAACTTTCATCAAATTATCTGTAGTAATTACTAGCATGACTAAATAAAACTTGACGAGCGAATTATTTTCTTAGATTTTTTCCTACAACTTTCTCAAAACACTTCTTCCAATAACGGCCAACCTTTGTTTTCTATTCTTAGAAGATACTTCAAAGATATTTCATTTACTAATATCTTTATTAATTTTGTCACTTTATGTATTTTCCCTTTCGTTTTTGTTTACCACTTCTATATAAACATTTCCACATCTCAAGTGGTAAAATATTTGCATAAACGTACCGACCTCCCAAAATAAACATCAAGTCACAAAAAGAATTGATAAAGATTTGTCTTTATTAATTCTTGATCATAAAAGTTCAAGAAATAACTTGAAATAAGAATAAATATGTGTGATAGATATGAATGGAAATGCAATTTATGAATGTTTAACTAGACACACTTCTGCTAAGTAGGTGTCAGATAGAAATCTATAGATTCTATTTCAGTGTATAGGAGACAAACTGTAGATCTAATTCATATCTAGTTCTCATTATAAGACTGAACCATTTCAATTCTCGTTCCAGATCACTGCCATTTTGAATCGGTTCTCCCATCGCCGCCTGGTCGAACAGAAGGTGAGCCCAGACCAGGAACGTTCGCCCGAAACAGAAACCCCACCAACTGCGGGAAAAGAGGATCACATTCAAAAACAGATTAAACTCATAACGGCTGGTAACCATGACGTCTCAGAGAAACTTAAGAAACATCCAACTCCGGATTCAGAAACGGTAACGACACCGCAGGCAATTTCGTCACCAAAGTTCAGCAAGCGGGAGACAGCATCGCCAATTAGGACGACACCATTAAAAGCGACGACAGAAGAAAAGTTGTCTCCGGTTCGGCCATCTCATTTGTTCATGTTTTCACCTGCAGGTGGCGGGGCAGAACCTGCTCTCAAGGCAGAAATTTTTGTGCCAGGTGGACGGTTGTATACGAGTAAGGAAGAGCCGATTCAAGCCTCACTGGAGAGAAATTTAACGAAGCCGGTTCGGCGGACATCAAGTCTACGTGATAGGAGTCGACCGAGTAAATTTTCGTCGGATACTTCGTCTAGTGGCCCTGATGATGAGTTGTCGCGTATTCTTTCCCGTCGAAAAGGCACCATTGAGAATCAAATTGATAAAAAGTTACTGAGTCCGAAATTGGATAATTTGGATACGAAATGGAGTCCGAGAAATGCGAAGCATGTTGTCAATAGTGATGATGGAATCCAGGATGAAGAATTAAAAAATGTATTAAAAAATCGCCGGGCAAGATCGGAGTCTGGTGAACGCAACAATCAACCAGCGGTAGCAAGTACCGTAGAGGCAGTCCACCCGATACTAAAACCAGAAATCCCAGACGCAGAAAAAGAACCTGTTCCAATTTTGCGTAGAAAGTCACCGGATGAGAAACAGAGTGTAGTCAAAATACAAGAACCATTGCCAATTCTGCGCCGGAAATCTCTTGAGGGAGTAGTATCGCCAGAATCGGTTGAACCAGTTCCGATCTTACGGGTAAAGTCATTGGATGTGGACGATGACACTGAGGAACCTGTGTCCATACTTAAGAATAAAGAAGAGGCATTAAGTGCCGAGTCAGCAGAAACATTGCACTCTATACTTAAACATAAGGATGATGATGGGAAACGACCCTCAATTCTAAAACGAAGAGATTTTGCGGAAGTTGAAGAAGTTTCGTGGAGTGACCACAAACCATCTTCAATTCTTAAAAAGCGGGATTCGGCAGATAATACGTCAAGTGCCACCAGCTCCCCGATGAGGAGCCGCCGAAGTTCTGGAGAAGATGGAAAACCGGCTTCGATACTTAAGAAACGTGAATCAGAAGAGTTTGTTGAACGGCGTTCATCCGAACCAGAACTCCGGATGACGTCCATCTTGAAGAAACGTGATTCTGGTGACTCTGAAAAAATCGACTCGGCGAGTTCTTCGAGACGTGGTTCATGCGAGGAAATTCGGCCCATCTCGATTTTAAAGAAACGCGACTCAATGAGTGGGGATGAGTTGGAAATTCATGATGATGAAGATGATGTCAGGCCGATTTTGAAAAGACGGGATCGATCCCAGTCACCGGCTGAGCCACATCAATCGGTTTTATCGCCGTGCCGGAATCCAGATGACATCGACGATCAGCCTCGTTCTGGTATCTTGAAGCGGCCATCTTTGGAGGAATCGGAAGCTCTCGAACACCTCACACTACAGTCAATTATGAAACATAAAGATGATACCGACGAGACGGCATCAGAACCAACACACATTTTCAGAAAACGACACGAGAAGGAACCAGACACTGCAGCTTTGAATTTACCAGAATTTCTCTCACAAATTTCTGACAGGTCTGCGAAATCAGAGAGCCCAGTGTCTAAGGGGCGTCACTCATCATTAACTGATAAACAGAAAGCCACAGTGACGCCTAAACTTGGCGACGCCAGTGCGGCAAAGTCGTTCGATGCATCTTCTGGATCTTTTCAATTACATGTGGCAGATTATTCACCTGCAGGAAGAAAGCAGTCGGGGCGCCCCCTCTACCAGAAATCTCACACTTTCGATAGTAACGAGTTGTCGGCTGCGCTCAAGGCACGACGATTGGAAGATGATAATTCCGAGCAGATGTCTAGCAGTCCACGCCCCCTTTCTGCAGCAGATGAAATCAAAATGATACGGTATGTGCAAAGCGCATGGTGAGATTGCTGCTAAGATGGAAAATTTCCAGTAGAGAATCCAAACATCATAATTTGGGTCAAATAATCTTCATAATCCACCAATTTGAGAATTTTGTTGCTGAAGTTAATTGACTTCCATTTTTTTAGCCGCCCAACAATTCCAACTCTAACCAAAGAAGTGACCAATATCAACTCTTTCCATATTCTTTTTCAGAGCGCAAGCTGAGGAAAATTGGGAATTCCCCGATGAGGCTGTGTCGGTCCAGTCACGGATATTCCAGATGCAGACGAAGATAGAAGATGATAGCAGCAGCCCGCTGAGATCACGGACAGGTTCTGGTCTTGTCACACCTAAGTTGAAACTTGACAGGTCAGTTTACCCCCCGGAGTGCATAAAATGACACCCCTACAGTACCACTGACCCACAGAGTGGTACATGTACTCCTTCACTCGATATACACAAGGTCCCAGTCCTGCCATCTTCAAATAATTCTGTTAAGAAAGGGTGAGAATCCGTGCCTATTGTTCGAGACAGGATTTTACACTGTGGAGTGTGGTATGAAAGGCTGTCGAGGTCCTTCCAGGATCTCAATGTCCGAAATGGCTGGTGATGAGAGGGCTAAAACAAAGCTCTTCATTTCAGCACCAAGCAAAGTGAGATCCCTTTACCAAAGAGGACCCAGCCTGAATCTAGCCGCATCTCTGATGAGCAACTGATGGCCAAGTTAACTGACGCAGCCCTGGAGCCACTGATTGCACGGAGGAAGCAACAGAAACCACGACAACGAGATTGGCACTCGGCAACAATGCCCGTAACAGATGATGAAGTTTCTGAGGCGAATAGGTGAGAGGTTGTTTTTGTCTAGTTTCCAGCTCTCACTGACCCTTAGCTTGACCAAATCTTGTCAATTGAAGAACGAAGGTGTTGTCCATTTCTTTCTCTTTGTATTCGATGACGGCATCATATTCTTAGGTCTGTGGATGTCAGGAATTGGCTGTGCCTTTCGATCTCCCTAATTCCCCACAGTTGTTTTGTCTTGACATCTTGATCCATTGACTGGGTTGTTCTCCACTCATCTTCAGACAGAGTGTAGTCTTGGCGAGTGCGATATACGGTCAGTACTGCCTCACTACATGACCACTGTGAAGTGTTTGCCACCCTGATACTTTTCAGCTGGCTGCACAATCTGAAATGTCCTGTGAGAAGATAATACATGGTGGTGCTTCCCTTCTGCTTCAGATTTAAAGGGAATCCAAGTGGTGTTTATACCCGCTCACTTGGTGCTGCCAGCTTGCTCCGTATGCCTGATGCAGGATTGTTTGGGCACTTTATCAGTGTCGGGCTAGATGGCAGCACAACACCGGGCTGACATTTAATGTGTGTGTGAACACAGCATAAGAGATGACTAAAACTTTCTGTTGTTTATAAAGAGGAAGAGACTTATTGGAGTGATTTTGACACTCAAGTGCAGGACAAATAAATTATCAAAAGCAACTTAGAAACAACGAAAAAAGATTATCAAAAACCAAGACAATGGCTGATATTTATAAAGACTAGTAAATTCTTTTATTACAGTTTTCTACAGAGATGGCTAGTGTAAATGTACATGAAGTTTAAAGTAAAAGCATTTACTAGTCTTTTATAAATATCGGCCAATGATTGACATGACCATTCCTTGGAAAGCTCTTGATGAGCACTTTCGGAAGGTACCATAATAAACCTATTGACATGACATTTAATTGGAAAGCTCTTGAAAAGTACATTCTGATGGTACCATCACGATCAACATTGGATAAAACACAATTTTTGACAGGGTTAAACCTTTTCACATCAACTTCGAGATCGATCAGTGATCAGTTGGATCAATGTAGATATATTAATCCAGATTATATCCTCCTCCATGAAGTGTTTTCAAAGTGCATGTCCATCAGTATTGACTAATTTGGTCTGACTGATTGTAACTCTCCTTTGAGGAGTTAAATGTACATGCAGACATCACTCATTGCCATAGATACATGCATGTGACACAGAAATCTAGGTCCTTGAGAATTTTTTTTAAGTGTTAGTGTTGACTAGGGTTGTGACCCTTGGAGTTGGGGCAAATACTCCCCTGTCCCCCTCTAGCTACGGCCCTGAGTTCATGTTGGTCAACAAACAGCTTTTAGATCTTCATGTATGTAGCCCTGTTTCAGTCAGCTGGTATTGCCCCTGGCCATTTCTCAAGAACTGTTAATTATGCCAAGCAGGCCAAAAATAAAAAAATGAGTCTTCATCAATTTCCAGCATTTTGGTGTTTCATTTCTTGCTCAATGATGAACTTGATAACTTTTTTGGAAACATATGTGACGAAAAAATATTCGTCACTGCGACATATAGTAGAATATCAAACAAATTTTTATTATAACGGGTTAAACGGCTAAAATGTTACTCTTTGTCAAAGCCAACATACACTGTACATGCCTTTCTGAGACAATATTTAAAGTTAATCCACCACAGAGATTAAACATCCCTCGGGTGACATTGACCGGAAAATGCCAATAATCACTTGATCAATTGGCTAATTTTCGATCTATTTATTCGGACGATAAATTTGATGCTCAGGCCCATTAACCAGGATAAATTAGGAGATGTACATTTATGATGTAGCTTATCATGAACACGACGCAGCAATTTTCATGTCAATATTGTGTCGGAACCGTCTAGGTTTGTTGTTTGCAGAATTGCTGGTCAAGTTTTTGGATATAAGAAGGTTCGATGTTTTGTATTAGGAGGCATATTTCCTGTTTTGCCCTGATTTTGGCCACGAGTTGCTGAATTTTGTGTCAATTTTGTTCAGTTCATGGTGGAAATTTAGGTGGAAAGCAGTTTGGATCTACTCATCAGAGGATGCTTTTGCAGGAAGATCTACTGGTTTGTATAATAACAGCCCCTAGGGGTTCAAATTCCAAGATGTCATAAGGATCTTCAAGGCAATATTATCGTCTCTCCTTCAACCTTTTGAAAAGGCAGCTGTAAAACTGTCTTGTTGCTAGTGGAATGATTAAACCTGTGCATCTATTCTGAACTGTCTGGGTAGAATGACAAAACGCACAAGTATTTTTTATCCAATTTGTCTCTTTCCAGATGGGCACCAAACTTTGCCAAGTTATTGGGTCAGCCTCTGCTGTTTTGACGTCACGACTGATTTAATGTCGGAAGCATCAAGGGCTGACCCAATAAGTCGGCCATTTTGTTTCCCAACAAGAGTGCTCCACCTCTAGAGGCACTGATCAGGACCGAGGTAAATTGGCAAGCATTCCAGCTTGCTGCATCAATCAGGCTGCATTAATCATGCTACTTTTCTGGACTGCTTCTGTATTTGCTCTCAACCGTGCCACTAAGGTTGGTTGCTTGTGAGGGTTATCAGCCAAGTGCCTTCAGCTTCAACCAGGAATGGGTGGGGGTACTCGTGTACCTCACTATTGCTTTCCAAGTTACAAGATATCAAGGGTTCACTACTTCTCATCGAAAGCATAGGCCAATCTAGGTGAACTGCCTTTCCCAACGTCGCAACCAAGGTGATATCTGTGTCGGTTATCGAACTATGATATTTGAATTGCTGACATAGTCTGACGGCTTAACGACTGCATCGCATTGCCTCAGGCAACTGCTGTTACATTTCACTCATAGATGGCTTCCATTCTTTTAATACCTGGATGAGCCATCTTGGTTCCGTCTTGGTATCCTGCTGATATTTTCTTGCTGTCTCAGGCTAAGGTTTGCTCGGTCGATGTTGTTAGGACATAGAGAAGTATCGACTGATCCACTCTTGCTGGTAACATGAAACTCGATCAATGGTAACTATAAAGGTTTCCAGTTTTGTGGGGTGTGGGTTTAACCTCTGGTTATTGCCTTTGCTCAATCTGCTTGCAGCTTTTCAACGAAGATAACATTTGAGAGTTGTATGGTGCTTCTTTGCTCTAAAAACCAGACAATTTCTTCCACCTGGCCTACGATGCTGCACATGCCGTGTGGGATGTTAATACCTAGGCCTATGTGTGTGGCTTCTGTGAAGTACATTAACATCAATGCTTGACTGAAACATTGCTTCTGATGTACCTGATGGCTCATGATTTACATGGAAACTGATCACGTCTTCTAAGATTTGTATTTTCATTATCTGGTTTGTTTGACAGGTAGGCTCCTTGGACATTTGTGTCAGTGTCAGTGGACTGTGTGTCTGTCCTACCATCAATTATTTGCTCTCAAAATGCCAAGTGACAAGGGATTGGAACCCCTGGCTGTGTCAGGGCTGGAAACTGATTGTGTCTTCTAGGATTTGTATTTCCATGATGTTGTTCGTTTGACAGGTAGGCCCCATGGAAATTTATTTCATTCGTGTTAAGGGTTATTGTCTGTCCAACCACTTATCATTTACTTAGGGGTGTTGGTTTGAGTAAGCATTTTGGGAACGAAGTCCAATGATAATGCTTCAAATAATCACCATGACCAGTTTTCACTGAAAGCCAACCTTAAGGAAATAAAAACAAGGTATCTTCATTCATCATTGGCAATTAATAGGCCTGCATGTAAATATACTTCACAGCTCCTCGTCTGGGTACTTCACCTGTACCTGGTTCTAGCAGTTCCAGTCATGGTATTTCTAATGGTTACTTGCGCAAGAGACGTCTATCATGTCTATTGAGGAGAATGCTCGTTTATCAAAGTGCATCACAAGTGCCAATCGGCTATGACTAGCAAAATATTCTGCTGGTGAGTGATCCAGGGGAAGGAAGTTAGTGTGTAGTGCAAACATTGTTCTTTTGAGTATTTTTCTGAGAAAATGGTAGGCCCATCCAAAAGTATGTACCTGGGTAGTTTCTGTTTCATCAGTAGTGTTAAGGTTAGGTTCTGTCCCCAGCATTCCACAACTTTTTGTCATTCGGGTTGCACCAGTTTCGACAGATGGCAATTCCTCCTTGAAAATTTAACTTAATGCCTATAATATGTTTTCAGTTGTTACATTCCAGAGTGTGTATGTCTTCTCCCTCTGGTCTTGTCCATTTTCGAAATAATAGCCCTCCCCGCCTCCTTAACTTGAGTCGTAATATTAACAGGAATATGTTTTGTCTTTGCAGACTAGCCAGTGTCATCGACTTCCGACGCCAAATCAATGCCAAATCTTCAAAAAGTATCATCAAGAAATTAGAGGCAATACCGGCCCTGCGCCCTGGAAGTAGAAAAGAATTTCCACAACATCTGTCGCCCAAGGCAAAAACTATCAATCGCCGATCATCGCCTCGGTTTAAAACCCAACCAATCACAAGTGATGAACTTTCGGACATTCCAGAGTCGGAATCATTTGCTGCTGTTTTGAAAATCGATGTCCCAAGTTCCTCTGCCAGAGGACTGTCGGAGGGGATTAAAGTTAAGGAGAGATTGGAGATTCGGACGCGCTCTAAGCCCTCTACTGACAACTTCAGGAACTCTTCATATCAAACACAAGCAGGACCTGTTATATCGTCAGTCCCTGTCGAACCAGATTGGTCTGTGAAGTCGGGATCCAAATCCCCTAATGAGCTGTCCAGGAACTATTCTCTTAATGCACAAACAGAACCTGTGATTTCATCGATCCCATCTGTACAAGTTGTAAATGTTGATGGTGCTAATGATGGAGAGATCGAGTCTTTACTCCAGAAATCTGGTAGCGACTCAGATCGAGTTCTGAGTGATCAGGAAATTCATGACATCGAGGCAGAATTTGAAAAGCTGTTTGATTTGACGGAAGATGAAGATAAGGATGTCCCGCCTGCTGAAAAAGATGCAGAGTTTGAAAACATTTTGACGCAAGCGGCAGAGGAAATTAAAAAACCAATGTTGACTGTGGATAGTTTTAAGAAGGAGCGTTCGCCGAGGTTGGGGCGGGAGAGGTCACCGAAAAGAGCTGGGGCAATATGGAAAGATGGCATATTGCAAACAGATGTTACATCACATAAAGATGGTGAACCGCAGAAAGTTGATGAGCTAAAGAAAGTAGATGAGCCAAAGAGAGTTGGTGATTCGCTGAAAAATGGTGAGTCACAGAGAGATGGCGTGCCACAGAGAAGTGCTGGCTCACGAAAACATGGCAGATTACAAAGAGATGGTAGGTTTCGAAAAGATGGTGAATCACTGAAAGACAGTGGGTCATTTAAAGATGGTCAACCACAGAAAGATGGTAGATTGTGGAAGGATAGTAATTCAAAGGACTCTGTCGACGGGCCAAGGAGGGCTTCTGTTGATGCCAAAATTCTTCCAACATGTGAACAACTTCCTGAAGTTGGTGTCATTGGAACATCGTACCAAACTGAGATTAAACCCAAGAGTTTGAATTTGAATCTGAATGCGGAAATGGAGGAGCCACGGGAACTTGTTGCATGGGATCGGACGGCTGAATTGGAGGCATTTAAACCGCTTCCTCCAACGGTGATAGACTTAGCAGAGACTAAGGAACACCATGTGGACGAAAAAGCAAAGATGAGCGTTTTTGAAAAAGCGTCGTTGTTTGCAAAGGGTGGGTCGGATGAGGCGCCAGTGAGAAAAATAGGTGCGAAACGTTTCATTAAGAAAGAGAAGCGGGAACGTTCGCGAACCCAGCCGATTACGCCAGATGAGGTCAAGCAGGCGGCGCTGTTCAATGATAAAGATGATGGTAGTGGTAGTAATAGTAAGACAGACTCGGACGATGTGACGGGATCGAGCAGCTCTGGAACTGACATCGAGGGGAAGAAGCAAGAAGTGATGCAGGAGATTGAAGAACAGAAAATCAAGGACGACGCGAAGGAGTCGGATCCTCTTTCGAAGTAAGTGCAATTTATCGAAAACTTCCTCCAACGAAAATTAATGCCTGGAACATTCACTACACTGTTAACAGAAAGAGCACATTTTCTGCTCTAAAATGTGGTCACGGATTCTAAAACTAAGCCCCGTTTGGGATTTGGTCCACTGTCTATCTTGTGTTGTCTGTCACCGTGAGATTTTTGCTGAAAATGGCAGAAGCACTGTGTGCACCTGACCTATATGTAAAGTTCTTATTTGTTAAGTGTGGTTTTAGATGTTGGCCCCGCCACTGCACAACATTTCTTTGAGAAGATGGATCCTTTCCAACACCTGCTGAAAAATGATTATCAGATTGCGATCAGTATTAAGTTGTTGTTTATTGTTTGGAAAGTGAAATTGCAGAAATCCTCTCTCTTCAACAAAGATTTATATGGAACTTATGTTTTAGTACCAAACGTTTCCTTTTATCACCTACATGTACGGCATAATGTTTTCCGTTAATCACCTTCGGCATCTTTTTGTATGGGTTAACTTTTATTTGTGTCTTCATTATCATAGAAATTTTGAAGACGAGCACACGACGTAAGTTATTTTGAAGAATCGTAGGCCAGCACCTTATTTGATAGGAGTTGCCAAAGAGATACTCTAACATTGTTAAAATGGTTTGAAGGGAAAATTACAGGTATCCCATGGTCCATTAGCATGCTACAAAGATGACCGACATCTTTATTTATCCATTATTTGATGTCATCTCTGCACAGTAGCGCCTCACTTATCAGACACCTCTGTTAGGACAACACCCTCTTAATTAAGGTTACTTTATCAAGAACAGTGATGTTAGTTCCATACAATTTGACCACTGTAATCGGGACAGCTCGCTGTTAGATACAGCAATTGTCAGTTACAAGGGTGTCCTTAACAGAAAGGTTTGTCTGTACTTGCCGTTTATATTTCAGACAAAATTGTCTGCGTTGTATTTAGTTGACATGGTTGACAAAATTGACATCTCTATCAAAATGCATTTGTCATATCTGATCATACGTTAGAACTGTTCCCTTCAAACGTTTTAACAATACTGTTCCTCCTTTAGTCGTATGATGAATAGCATTTTTTTCTGTCATCTGATTACGTTTTCTTAATCCAGCATGTCCTGAAATATTTTATAGACATACTCTAAAATCAGTTTTTACTTTCTTTGTCAATGCTGTGGGTTAGCTTACTTACTACTTAATTAGTTCTCTTCGTCCCAGGTGCTGGGGCATAAGGCCTTCACCATTTCTCGCCATCTTCCCTTGTGGGTTAGAATGTAGGCTAATTTCTTCTCTAACCCATGTGGAATTATTTTTAAGTTTCTAACACCACCAATGTTTACCAATTGCCAACAACTCAAACTAAGCAGGAATAACAGGAGTTTGTGCTAGCTTTAGTTTAATTACTTTGGCAAATCTGTTCCTGTGGGGTCAGTAGACATTCAATCTATGTCCCGTTAAGATAAATCATAAATAAGAAAGAATGCTACATGTATGACGTGTTTGTAGTTATGCGATTGAGTGTTTTGGAATCGGAGGTAGTTGGGTTGTCTACTTTTTGCATGCTTAGGGAAGCATGCGTAATAATCTTATCACTGGCTGGTGGGGAAATTTGCATCAGTGCTTCTATCTAATGGGAGGTGGAAGAACTAAAATAATCTTTCAAAAAAATAATCTTGGAAAGAATTATCTCTAGCAGAACACATAAGTTCTGATCGTTGCAATGTTTAACATCTAAAATGGGGCGTCTTGACTTTGGCCCTCAAATAATATAGACTTAGTCATACGCAAGAGCAAATAAGTCTGTCATGTTCTGACTGAATGATTCCTTTGCTCAAGTGCAGGCCTATTTTGCATGTTGATTTTTTCAGCAAGTGTCATATAATATTCATGAAGTTCCATCAATTACATTGTTGTCTGAATTACATCCTGTTTCATCTGCTGTTTTTTTCTCCAGAAGTTCTATAATCGTCATCGTCATCATCATTGTCCCAGCGAATTATAAATTATTGCAGCCTTTCAGTGCTGTTGACTGACCCAGTGGGATGCGTTTTCATGCAAGCAATGCCAAATACCCTCCGTCTGTCTGTCAGTCAGTCTGTCCATCCGCCCATCCATTCGTCAATCTGCCTACTGGTATCTGTCTGTCCGTCAGTCCATCCATCCATCCATCCATCCATCCATCCATCCATCCATCCATCCATCCGTCCGTCCATCCCATCCGTCCATCCATCCATGGGTCTGTCTGGCAGTCCATCCATCCATCCATCCATCCACGTGGGTCTGTCTGGCGGTCCATCCATCCATCCATCCACGTGGGTCTGTCTGGCGAACGCTACATCTGTAGAACTAGAAGTCAGACAATCTTGGTTTCTGCGTATAGGCATTAGCAACAAGCCTATCGAAAAGTAGTTCACCTCAGGTGTTGAAATCTTGTGAGTGGACTTTGTGAGGGCAATATCTGCAAACACAATTACCTTATCTTTGTTTAAACTCTCCCCTTCCAAACGGAAAAAATTCCATACAAATTTCAGTCATCGGAATCACCAGCAGTTTGTTGTTTGCAATTATTTTTCAGGTCTTACTTTGTTCCCTGCCATGTTTCCTAGACAGACAGTGTCTGCAGGCCAGACTTCTTGTTGCATTCTCGTGCAATGGATCAAATACCATACAAATTCCAAATGCTTGTTGGAGGAACCTGAAGAGGAGTTTCTTCTTTGCTCATCAGATGGCAGAAGCATTGCATTTGCCTTTCACTTCATTTGCTAGTTCAATTCTCCAGTCAGAGCAAAACTTGGTCCTCCATGTCCTCATGACCATTCTGAAAACAGCTGAATATTTGTGCGTATTCACGAGTAACCTCGATCCACAAAATAAAAAGTGGCTGAATATAATAGCTATTCGAGTGGCATCTGTCTGTCCATCTGTCTGTCATTTGTCTGCTGGTCACTTCAGCTGTCCCAGCGGTCCATCTATCTGTCCACAGGGGAACATTTTTTAACCTAACTATAGGCCAGTATTAAACTTCAAATATTCATGTTTTGTCCCCTGTCTCTACTACACATCATTTTCAATTAAAGTTTAAAGTATCTTGTCGCCTTAACCACTGCTAACTTGTAATGATTTTGCAACAATTATTGAAACACACCTTTCCTAGAAATGTTTATTGGAAATAGTTCCTAAAATTCCTCCTTCAAGTGTGAAGTCACCCGTGATTAATTGATAGACCAACCAAGTTCTGATGAATAGCTACTTTGGATCGAATCATTGTGAGTGATAAAGCTACATTTCAGGGGTAACAGGAAAACAGTAAGCAAGTGCTCGGAAACCTCTTGACGAACTACATGTACTCGCAAATTCGTCGATTAGTTATGTGGTCTAAACTATGAATAAAATATTCAAGTACTTAGAAGCCATAGCCAAAATAAATCAGCCTGCCAGTGTATGATGCACTGCTGTATTCAAATTCACATCTGGTGTATTCAGAAATCAAGTTATTTCACATAAGAGTGAAAATTAGACTGTGCATGTAGTTCAGATTTTTTTGAACGAAAGTTCCGATAATTTGTTCAGAATGGATGGATTTGGAAAAGTTGGACATATCGTGTTAGTATGATTTTTGGCATCATAAATTTCTTGCATTAAACCTGGAAATGATCGCAGCCATTTTGTTTAGTTTTGTTAAATGGCAACTTTGGTATACCTTTAATTCAGCTAAATTCATAGAGGTTATTCAGCCTGGAATCCTGCATGAGGGGAAGATTTTCTCTTACCACAGGCAGTAAGGTTTTCTCACCTGAAATCTTCGACTGTACACTACAATCTTCTTCAGCAGACTAAAGATCGTCGTGTTGATGTCACGTGACTTCTGCTGGGGTTCTCGGAACTGAGGACTCGATCGTATGCGTGTGATAGCTGCATCCCCCCATCTCTGTTCATAGCCGGCATGTGTTGACAACCCTGTAACAGTTATTTCGATAAGATTTTCTGTTTCGCTGCTGGGCGTTTATCTGTAAACGCCAAAATAGCAGGCATATGAACATTTACGGGTTTACACACTGTCTCATTTTGCATATTTTGCACTCTACCAGTGTGATTTTGAATACCACGACATTAAAAACATGGGGGCGGGGGAACTGTATTTCTCTTACCTTAAAATATCTGCCAAAAGACAGATAACAGGTGCTATCAAAATATAATTTCTATTCTCTCTTCACAATCGAAATACTTTTTGACAAAACCACCTTTCATTTTGTTTTATTTGTTATTTGGGGATAGAAAAAGATATAAAGAGATATTTCAAGATGGCAAAGTTAGCACATTTATTTTGCAAAGTCAGCATTTTTCACTGTATCCATATCTAGTCCATCGCTTCAGTCATCTTCTCTGCTTTTCAGTCCAAATAATTGGTCATGCATTCCATCAATCAAATTAAACTAGACAAAAGTAATTAAGGTTTTTACTGAATTATTCATAACATCAAATCTAGAAATTGAGATTCGGCTTACGGCAGATCTAAATTGCACAAAATATCCCACACTCTCATTTCCAAACCAAGTTGTAATTGCTTCAAAAGCTATGCTAATAACCATTGTTTTTTAACATTACCAAATGTATGGTTTAAGTTTTTGCCAGCATTATAGGTGCCACAGTTTTTCCTTGTCTCTTATGTCTTACTTTCAAATAGACTCTTGAAAGGTCTTCAAATTTGAATGTCTAACAAATTTTATGTTGACATAAATGTATCTTTTAAAATCGAGGGTGCCAATATATTGCAATAGAAACATATAAAGTAAACACAATTTGTTTCTTTGTTGACCCAAGATTGTTATCAAGACATTGCTGTTTAATGTTTGTTCTTGGGGAGGGGGTATATTGATGTTCTACACACTACAGGAGCATTTCTAAATTTCATGGCATTGGACTTGCTGATCAATTTTATGAATCTAATGTTTTCGTAGGACAATAGGAGAATTTCAACCCATGTTGGGCCAGTGCCACTCCATCAAACCGTACTTAGGTTTCTCCCACTTTCTCCCACTTTCTGTGACCAAAGTCGCATTCATATTTTGAAAGGGTTAATGACCCTGTGCCACTCCAGTGAAGACCAGAAAAAACTCAATTGAAAGGAATGCAAATTGTCACCTTGGCATTATTAAAAATTCCATTGAATAATTTCCTCTCATTACTCTGTAATGCCTAGTACACTTATCAGCCTAGAATTTTCATGGAGGAGATAGTACAGTGTCAGCCAGATAATTTGCCCCCGCTGGGTAGAGCATTAATTGGTAATTTCCGGTTTGGAAGTTGTTAGATACTGAGGCAATTTTAGGACGCTTCTCCACGGGAGAGTTTTGTTGCTCTGTAAACAACAAAAGTGGTTATTCACTTTTACGATAAACTTTAAAGTGTTTATCAGTGCAACTGTTTATTTGTATGATCTGTGGGGTTGCCTAACCATAACCGCTGCTGCCAAAACGAGGCACAGTGCTTCATGCATTGTAAACTGCTATATTGCAACCAAAGTGTCCTTTGAGAATCCCTCAAGACATGATTGCAAAATGTTGACAGAACTATGTGTGCAGAAAGTATGTTACTTATGAAGAGAACTGTATTTTTGAACAATTTGTGATCATCTTGAATTTCGCACCAGAAAGAATTCATGCTTTTATCATACGTGATCACAGCTGGCATTCGACAACATAAAATCGACTCCAGGTGAAAGATTTGCCCCCAGATGTTTTGATACTGTGTTTATGTTAGGCACCCTGGGCTCTGGGTGCGGATAACATGAATTTTCAGAGTTCTTCAGAATCTAGTCGGGTATATTTTACCTAAGCTCTTTTTTTTGTGAAGTGCTCAGGGCAGTCTTTCTGACTCCAATACGCAAACTGAAACTGTAACGACTTCCGTGGGTGGTACAGACTCTAATTGAAGTCATTGGCAAAAACACATTTGTCTCTTTACGTAGATTGGATTAAAAATTCGCAAGATTGTTTTAGCAATTAGGCCAAAATCTGCTCAGATGGATTTTGTTTCAATTTGATTAAAATGTAATGGATGCAGTAGCGTTCCCATTCATTATTCTGGAAACATTCAGAATTTAGTTTTTTAGTCCTCAATAGATAATATTATCTTATAAATAATATTATCTTATAGATAATATTATCTTTGGGCTTAAAACGTTGCTAAGGATTCAGATCAGATGGCATTTAGATTGCAAGTAGCTCACCCAAAACTACTTTCTGGGACTTTTGGCGAGGCGAGGGATAGCTAACAGACCTAACTTACCTCCAACTTACCTCTTTGATCTATAAATCTTCTTGTTTTCTTCCAATTTTCCAATTGATCTTCCAATGTTCAAGACTTTTTCTCTGTTCATTGCTACCTATCTCAGCAGTATCCATCTGCTCATTTCATGTCATCCTCGGCGATCATAAATCAAGTTGGAATGGTCCAACGGTCTACTCATTCTGTGTCATCGTCTGCACAGGCTGATCGATTTTATTCGAAATCATTGCACAAGTTAGAAAGAAGTTGCTATAAGTTAGGGGAATTAACTGGCGAAAATAGTTTCTTAATGGCCATTCTTCTTTGGCTCTATTGATCACTAAATAGCATTCATTCCATGTCATCCTCAACGATTATAAATCAGGTCCAAAATCATTACCTGTCATGGCCGGAGGAATTCAATTCGAGATCAGACTGATATATTGACCGTTGAAGACGTGTAGACGCGGAAAATAACGAACGATGATGAAATCTTCAAAATTTTTAGTCCAGATTAATTTTTGAGTATGTGGTGATCACCTTCTGCTTAGGAATTCGATATCCATCTGCAATATTGCGACCTGATGAATGGTCTTTAATCTGCAGGGGTATCGGAAAATGAGCAAATCATGCCGTTACCTAGGACACTGATAATATGCGTACTGAGTTATTTCAGAAGTTAATGCTTCACTTCTGATCCGGTTGATGGAACGTATGTTAGTAGATGAAGTCAAATACGACTGCTTCCATTGCAGAAAATGTATTGTAGATTTCACTGCTTTTGATGGAGGAGAGTGGTCTTTTTGTGTCTGCTCTCAAGAGGCTCTATGATTGGTCATCACCTTTACATCGCATTTGAATAAGGATGCAGCAAGCAAAGTAAAGGAACTTGCACAAGGTGACAAGCCGTAATAGCTTATTCAGGAATCTACACAAGTTCATGCATTACCAGTATTCAAAGAGGCATACTCTTCCTACCAATTAGAAAGTCAGAGAGGCAAAATCATCTTGAAATGTGTACTTTTCTTAAAAGTCATTAGGGACCATCTCAAACTGTTGACAAGCTCAAAACATTTTTGTCTCTGAGAGGCGTTTCTCATAAAATGAATACCAACAAGATAACTTTCTTAATCAGAGGCGAAATCAGACAATCTACTAAAAAGTAAATAACCGTAAAAAACGATAAATGTGAGTATCTTGATCTTAGTGTAGTGTACTTGTTTGCCAAAAGGATATACATGTATTGAGGTCTTTGATCCTATGGGGTTAAAGTAGGCGAAGTGTGCTGTAGCCCTTCATACTAACTTTACAACAACTATCATCAGGTGGAGCTCAAATTCTTCCCAAAAAATTGGCTTAAGTGTGTCAGGTTTAGGCACACATTTTAGCTCCACCCTTCTATTTCTATTTCTATTTAGTGCAGAGGGCCCGCCAATGTGGTGTTGATATTCCTCAAGCAATTGTTCTTCTGGAAAAATGCAAAAAACATCTATCAATATTTGTCTCTGGGATAAATCTTTGCAAAGAGCTGAAACTTCTTGAGACAATCCCATTTTGTGTGTTTTGTCATGATGCAAAATGATAGATCTCAAGGGTTTTCCCAGCCAAATAACTCATGAACTTGGAGTGTTGACCTGGTCGATATTTATATCATACACTAAGTGCTCCAATTTGGTGATTGGTGGGGTATGCTTAGAGGACTTGTGGCTTCCTCTAGATGCAGTGGCATCTGACAACAGTCTAGACCAGCCAGATACACTCTAGATGTAGTGGTGACTGTCAACAGTCTAGACCAGCCAGATACACTTTAGGGACTTGTACCTCTAGATGTAGTGGTGGCTGACAATAGTCTAGACCAGCCAATTACTCTTTGAGGACTTGTACCTCTAGATGTAGTGGTGGCTGACAATAGTCTAGACCAGCCAAATACACTTTGAGGACTTGTAGCTTCCTCTAGATGTAGTGGTTGCTGACAATAGCCTAGACTGGCCAGATACGCTTAGGACTTGTAGCCTCGTCTAGACGTTGTAGGGGCTTACAGTCGTCTAGACCAGCCAGATACACTTAGGACTTGTAGCCTTGTCTAGATGTTGTAGGAGCTTACAGTAGTCTAGACCAGCTTGATACACTTAGTACTTTTAGCCTTGTCCAGATGTTGTGGGGGCTGACAGTAATCTAGACCAGCTGGCTGTTAGGACTGGTAGCTTCCTCTAGATGTTGTCGAGGCTGGCGACAGTCCGGAACAGCCAGGCGGGTATGCCTCTTTGCAGTGGTCTGTGATTTTTGGTAGTTGTCCAGGTCACATCCTCTCTCAGGGGCACACCTCTGTCTTAGCCCCTGACCGACTCAGTTTTCTACCTGACTGAACCCAATACCATAAAATATTAGTGCCACGCATCCATGTGGCCAGCACAACAGGCCTAGGTTATTGTCATGGTGATGGATTGCCCTTGTCCAATATGACAATATGACGATATAGTATTAATCGATTTTCCAATGCAATCAAAACTAGCCATAAAGAAGAAAATATTGAACAGGTGTTCAAATGTCATTTCGTGGATCGATAAGTTAATGAACAATAACTATGAACAGAACACTGATAGGCCTTTTCTACTGTCTGTGTATTATGCTACAGCATGGGACAGTGGACTGGGAGACATGTGTTCATGTACTCTATCAGGGATTTAGCTCTACTTGAAATTGTTGCAAAACCCACAAAGATATCAGGCCTGAAAATAATAGATATAAAGTAAAGAGGCTGTATGGGATGACATTTTGATATCAGTCTGTTACAATATACTAGCCGACATTGCCTAAAACTGATTCCATCAACACACTCTATACTTTCCATTGCACTGATGACAAGGGCACTACTTGGGTCAATGATATAGAGTCTTGCATCCAAAAGAGCTATATTTCTTTTGATTACGTCATCTGCTGGTCACTATGGCCTCTGAACCGCTATTTTCGTTTGAGGTTCTAGCCCTTCAAGAGATAGAACTTCACAAATAGTCACGAGGGAAATTGCAGTGACGGCTACTCTCGTCTTCTTGTGCATATATGCATATTATATTGGTGTGAAAGTCTTCTGTCAGAAGCCAATTCTTCAGATGTATCGGATAAGATGCAATATTAGGAAATGATGTGTCGTGGCAATGTCGGTTGTGGATCAGAAAAACAATCTGCATTTTTTTGTTGCGGAAGGGTTTGGTTTGGGTGTGCACACGGAACATTCGAAATAGAAATGGAAAACTGCTGGAAACGTTTGCAGTTCCCTCCGTTCCTTTGGCCCTCAAGTTCATCTACCCCAAAATATTTAGGCTCTGGCACTGACACACTGCCTCCCCCCTCCCCCATCAATTTGAGGACTGTTGCAATTGACTATGAAATTTGGGAAGTTGTCATCCGAGTCACTTGAGCACCCCTCTTTTTTTGACACCTGGGCATTTGCCCCCTTTCTCAAACTCCTGAATCCACCCCTTTGGCTAGTCTTCTGTGGTCATGTAACTTAAGTGTATTCCCTTTATGCACTTGAAATGGAACTTGGTTTCAGAAATGAATTGCCCATCTCTCATCAGTATCTGCACCACCTGGCTCCAGTGGCGTCAGAGGTTCCCACTTGATATTAAACAAGACTGCTTCTATGTGTACATCGTCTATTGATCATGGAATCAACCCAACGAAGATGGGGTTTCTTTTCTCCCTCTCTTAAGGGAGAGCAGATCATTTCGCGGATCATCTGATCTTTCAAACTGCACACGTGCGAATGAGGGTCGCACCTGAATAGGCCACTGTCCTCACTTTTTTCATGAGGATTATTTTCGAAGCAGAATTATTTGCACGGATAACAGTGAGGAGTTCAAATGCAATATTCGTGGAAATAAATGTCGTTTTCTTCAAGATTACATAACGGTAACAGTCAAGTGGGTCACCAAATCAAATATTCTTCGAGGAATTATGTGCAAAAAGGAAAATATGATACTTGTCTTGATGGCGTGGTTATCATAAATTTGTTCAGCAGGTGTGAACTCGCTGTGTCTGGATATGTTCAATGTTTACTTCCTCAAGTCGGCATGACAGGTCATTGCTTCTTGATGGTCAATATCTTTTGGGAATTCAAGTGCTGTTGGTGTGGATTTTGAATATGATAGTATTGGCCTCACGAGGTTTGGTGACCAAGTTTATTGGTTGTCCCCCTAAGGGCAGACTTGCTTTTTTTGCCAAATCGTTGCTTTCTTCCTCAGATTTGGGTGTTTAAAGAGCTTTAAATCTTGGTTTGTCAGTGATGTGAGGAGCTGTTAACCCTTTCTCTTTCTCTCGAAACATAAAAAACATTAGAATATTTTGAAATTCTTTTGAAACTGAATACAGGTAAACTTTTATCAACCTCAAAGCACTTCATGTTGTGAATTAGTACCTCGCATGTCCTCCAGTAACTACTATTGACAGGAAGCAAGTTGGAAAAAAACAGGTGTGGTTTTTATTGGCTCAGGGCCTGGCTTCTCTATGTAAAATAGGGAAGTGTAAAAGAAAATTTATCATTAATTCAAGCTCAAAGCATCAAGAGAAACTACAATTCAGGTTGGGTTCAAGCTAATTTAATGCCCTATCCTTCGACAGTTAACAATCCCAATAATGATGTGACCCAACAAGTCATCGGTTATGTCAGACACGTCACAATCAAGGCTGTGTCTGACATCATGCAGCAACTTTCGATTTGTGCCTTTGTCGGATATCCATTTGACCAGGAAAGGTGATTTTTCGCATTGCGAGCGCTGTCTTTGGGCCTTGAAAAAAAGGCAAGTCCAGTATTTCACCGTATGATAACTATTCAAGTATGATTGTGAGTGTAGAAAGATGGGACATTTTGCGCATTTATTGCAATATATTGCGTACTAAGCATATGAAATTCGACATTGTAATCTTGGCGCACTTTGTAAACAGAAGATATGGCAGTTATGCGAGCAACAGTACCAAATTATGTCATGAAAAAAATATTTTCATTGCCACTCAGTGAGCTATTTTCGGAACAGTCATATTTTATTTCTTTGATATGGAATTCTCCATTTTCAGCTTGTAATTAGGTTAGGGACTTATAGAAATTTTCCTCACATTAATCATTTATGTTTAATTTCTAGCCAGTGCTTGATGTCTTTTGAATTGTTTGAGAGTCGAGACAGATATTTTAGTTCCTTGAAACCATGGTGGTTCGTCAAGAAATACAATCCTGGGATCAAACCCAGGGTTCTCTTGTGTGATAGAGCTAGACTATGAGACTTCTCTGATGAAGCAAATACCACAGTTTCATTGACAGCATGTTTTCACCATGACATTTCTCAAACGGGCCAACATTCCATGGTTCACTAGTGATTTACTTTCCCATCTCCACCTTGATGTGGAGTCATAGAGCACCTTGATAAATCAGCCGATTAAAGATGAAACATTGAGATACTTTATCTCTCCACTTGCACCTGACTTGTATAAACACACGCTGCTTTCCTTTACATTTATCCAATTACTGATTTAACCCTTAAAACCTGAATGACCAATGAGAAGCCCATCGCTGCACGCTTGGTATGACAGTGCTGTCTTATGAACTTTCTATAGCAAGAGCAATGGTTGAAAGGTACAGAAGGTTTTCTTTTAGCGGTCAAGTGCACTACAGCTAAGCATTTTTTTTGCAGGGACACACAATAGTTTTCATTTAGAAAGATTGGTCATCAAAGATTTTGAAAGGCACATGACAGCAGTCACCAGTTATTCATACACATGATACAGGCACCTGAAATGACCCCTTACAGACAAGCACTATTAGTCACATGTGATAGCTATTGCGCTTTGTTGCAATAGATATCCCTTGTCTTCTTGAAAATCTCCACTTTATGAGGTTCCAGATAATGTGAAGACCTTTTCAGAATCACAAAATTGGTCATATTTGGTGGTAAAAAGAAGAGGAAGCTAAGTAAGACCACACAATAAGAAATGCTGTGAGTAGTATTTATGACCTATTACTGCAAAAAAGTTTCATGTCGCCAAGTAATTTACGGAGCAAAATGTACAGCATTTCTTATATGTCGTCTTAGCTTCCTCAGTCAATATTCCTTACAAAAAGTCACGTTACTGTTGTGCAATTAGTTTCATGAACTGGCAAGTTTCCCTGCATATTTCATAAGTATTTATCAACCACGGATATTGTGCCTGAATATTCTACTTTCAGGTTACGAAATATGGGATATTTGGCTATGCATTATTTATGTCGTCCTCAAGACTAAGAAGCTGTAGAGCATTCATTTTATGTCTTACTGTTCATCACACCCTGTCACTCTTTTTTTGTTATCGTGCGGCAGTTTCAAGATATTTCCATGAATTGGTCATTCACCTCAACATTATTCACCCCAACGTTATGACCTGAGGTCCAACGTCATGCGAATGAAATGAAAATCTTATGCTTACCATATCCCCCGGGTGTATTCTTTGTCGAAAGAATTGGGTACCTTTCCCAACTAGAAATATCCTTCTCTTTTCCCAGGAGAGATTGAACGGTCACTTGCCCACAACTTGTATTGGTTACTCTGTCCCTTGCACTAACAAGAGAAAAAAACCCAGCTAAGTATCCAGGCTTGTAATGATGTAGTTATTTAAAGTGATCTTCTTCCCCCACCCCCACCCCCTTCCATATGCATATTTTCTCAATAGTAAGTTTTTGTCGACATCTGCAACTTCAAAGCGATTCCAAAGAAATCAACCCAAACGTCATTGGTGCCAAAAACTACTTCCTTTGACCTTGATTTAAAAACATAATTTAGTATGTTCAAAAAGACAATTCTGACATTAAAATTAGCTACAGACCTTCTTTATCAGATCACTTATAGTAATGTCAATACCAGATTGTGAACAATTGTACAATAAATTTGAAGAGAACTATTTGTTCAATTTACTCAGCCACCGGTGTGACCTCTGTTGTAGATGAAAAATAAAACAAATCATCTTTAGCTTTGCTTTGTTGCAACAAGATAGATTCCCTGGTGTTTGATTATTAATTTCACATCTTTTAAGGAAAAGGTAACAACAAAAATGCAGCAATAAGGTTTCTTCAAGAACCAAATCACTCTGGGTTGGCTCCGATTTGTATCTGTATTCAGAGCTTGTTTGGTAGCTTCTTTGAAGACCAACTGAGATAGAGCACATGTTTCTCAATAAAAAACGTGGTTTTGTCTATTCACCTGATCACATCAATGCACTGGCAGTTTTATATTTCTGAAGATGGTTGGTCATGATGGATTCTTTGAGCATATCATCAAATGATTCCAGTCATTTCTCAAATGTATATCAGAAAAGGCCCACGGGCCATTGATTCCATTCCGATTTCCTTTGGGGTGGTTGAGGCAAATAAGAAATGACTTGCAAATCTTGATTTGATTGTGGTTCCAGTTGAAAGAATGTTGTGACTTTCAAACCTTTATCATGGCCCCTAAGAGATATGACCATGGCAATGAAATTTAAGTCGTTTGTTTTGAATTTAAGGAAACCTTTGAGTCTCAAATGTCTTTCAGAAAATGTCCATATTGACATTGATACCATTCTGATAATAAATAATAAATGACTTGGCAATTTAAGTTGATTCTTTTCTGGTTCAAAGGATTTCCCTGACTTCTATTTTCCTTGAAGATGAATATAGATGATTTTGGGCAGAAATCATTTTGTATTTTTGAATCAGTTTAACCAATTTGGCAGCAAACATTATGTTAAGTCTGTCACCAATTAATAATGAGCAAATTTGGTAAACTTTTGCTTCACCAAAAAGTCATTGTGGTCAAGTATGTCATCAAATGTACCTACCACATGCCCAACAGTATAGTGTTATCATGAAATGTACGTCCCTCAATGCCCTACAATATACGTTTAATATTGGATGTGATGATTCATTTCCAAAAAGTTATGAATTACAATTTTTGAGTCAAAAGTCCTAAATTAAGTCATTTTCGATCTCAAAGTCACCCGAAAGATGTTTGAAGAAGATGTCTCAAGTCCTGTTGGAAGTTTTATTCTTTGTCGACCCGGGAATCACGTTCAGAGTTTATTGCAAATATTCTCAGTACCTAATAATTTCTCAGGATGCTATCGTCAAGTGGGTAATAAATAAGAGCTGCATCCAAACTTCAAACTTCAATAAAAAAGATTGTTACTGAATATTGTTTTGTTGGAATAGAAATTGTTTTCCTCCAGTCTCACATTTTCATGATGAGGTACAATAAAAAGGTATTTTGAGATCTGTTTTGGAGTATACTTTGAAGCTTGTTGCTGTGTCTGAGTCATGTTAAGTGTTTATTGCAGACATGCTCAGTGTCAAATGATGTCACAGTACGAAATCATCAAGTGGTTTGAAAATTGGCACTGAAAGTTTAAAACTTGGCAACAAAGTCACTGATTTGGTGAAACCCGGTTTTTGTGGAAACAAACTTATCAGGTTTGTTGACTGGTTGCTGGGTATCTTGTTGTCTAGCAAACATACCAGTCATGGCTAACTTAAGCAATACATTGGCATTCTGCCCCTCAGTTAGTGTCAAAGGAATTGGTGCATCATGAAGTCAAATGCAAGTTTTTTTACCTATCTTTGTGTTGGGTCTATTTCAAGGTTAACTTGGTGGCTGGCTGTACATACAGTTTTCCTTTGGACTTCTTGTTTGTCCAACCTTTGCCACCTTTGGGACATGGTAAAGCCCTCTCCATCACACAGTTTGTGTCTGTTTACGTCAGGACCTTGGATTCAACAGCAGCCCAAGTTCCCATTGCTCTACTCGGACACATCTAAAATCATTCCAAATGAGTTAAATTTTCAAAACTTTTCCGGAACTTCATGTTTCATTTAGATGCAGTTAATTGCCTTTGGGTCAACCTCCTAAAAACAACCTGACCTTAAATGATAATAAGCATTAAAGTGCTTATTGAAAAAATGTGCAATTACCTGAGAATGTCACTCTTGAACAGTGCCATATCATATTGGCCCAGTTCTGTTGTGTTTTGCAGTACAATTACAAACAAAATTGGTTGAAACAGGCATGCACTTCATACGCCCCTGATTGTCAGCTTGTCAGAAGTCAGGATCTTTTTTCATGTTGGTTATTGTGAAATTAACCCTTTTTGAGGAACCAGGGAGAAGCAGCAGGGCACCTTGCTTGATCTTTTGAGTCTGACGATTGGAACTAAAATAGTCTTCTTGGTTAGAAGACATGCACTCTAAGCACTGGACAATAGAGTCTCTAAGTGTCATATCAAACATAAGTAACCCCAAAACCAACATTTAGAATTTTCAACAACCATTCATTAGAAAGCTCTCGAAGTGCACTTTCTGGTGGTACCATGTATAACTCTTTTGACATGACCATTCATTGGAAAGCTTTCAAAGAGCACTTTCTAATGGTGTCATGTCTAAACCAGTTGACATGACCATACTCTTGAAGAGCTCTTTCTAATGGTCATGGATATGGGTATTATATGTTAAGACAATCGTAAATTTCCATTATGTTTCTCATATATAACAGTCCGAATTGTTGATATAGAGCGTTAATGATAATTTGCCTCGTAATCTGAACATTAAGTATTAATCAATCATCTTGCAGCGTGACAATGCAAGATAAGAATTATTGACATTAGAATAATTACAAACAAGATGCAGCATAGAAAGAGAGGAAATCTTTATAAATGCAATTCGGTATTAAGAGAGTAAACTGTAAAGCCATTGATTCTTTTGTCTTGAAATCGGACTAACTCTTGTCCTTTGACTTTTCCTCATTTTGTCTATTGATGTGTTTACCTCTGTGGGACTATTTTACTTGTAGACTTGAGAGAATCATTTTGACCATTGCCTTTTTGGTTATATTCTGGAGAGCTTTCCAATGAATGGTTTAGAAATGGCACCATTAGAAAGTGCTCTTCGAGGGCTTGGTCATGGCGATAGGTTCAGAAATGGTACCAGAAGAAAGTGCTCAACTAGAGCTTTCATCATGATTGGTCAGTTAAGACATGGTACTATTAGAAAGTGCTCTTTGAGAGTTTTCAAATGAATGGTCATGTCAACAGGTGTTGTCCGCATATTGGCTATTATGGTACATCATTTGATTCTTGGATTTAACAAAATGTTTAAGTGACATTTTGACCATTGACTGTTAATCATATTTGACTCTTTTAGTGATTTTGACTACCAATACGGTAGTATGTTTGACTCTTTGACATAGTCATTTTGATCTTTGACCGTTATATTTGATAGTACTCTCAAGTAATGCTGCATATTGGGCACATGAATGGTATGTTTTAAAAATCTTTTAAAATGTATGGCAGCTTTTGCTGAATACATCCCAGACTTCACAAGTTTACCTGTACTTCCGTCAGTATTTTTGAGTATTTTGTTTTTACTTGCACAACCAGAAGTGGAAGTATTTTATCTTAGATTGATTACCAACATGTGGGGATTGAAATAAAAATACACAACGTACTGGTAAAGCAAGAGCCTTGGGAATACAACTTATCGCGATTCATAAAACGCATACCATTGAATATTCTTTTGTCTATTAATACAGGTTCTCGAAGAGTAAAAAAAGGTGATGAGCATTTCAACATTTCGAACGATTTTGAGTGCAAAGTAGGTGCATATAGATAAAAATGTAGGGTACCTTCGGTCTAGCTTGTGAATAGTTCCTGGGTATCTTCGGCCAGAGCTGGATTGGAATTGTTCCAAAGTTCAGTTGATTGAGGAGATGATGATGTCTCTTAAAAGATATTGTGAGGTCTGTGTACCCTGAAAAAAAGGCTGATGAATGATTGGATAAAAAACAACCATGATCATGGAAGAAAACACTTGTAGTGTACTTTTATTTCAATGAATTTCTTACCTTCAGCCATTTGAAATCTGGGTTTCAGGCCAGTGACGGAAGCAGTTCCAATTCTCCTCATCTGCAATCGGAGGCTGAGAGGCTATCTTTCCTCAATTGCCTAGCCTTTCTATCTGACCGATGAATGTTTTCCATCATCGCGGATAATGCATCATAAAAGAAGGGAATTCTCTTCTGCATTTCTTTTGAGATGTTAGGTGTCTGTTTAATAGCCTGCCAATGACGTAAGACAAAATCTACTGGCGGCTGTACTTCTTGACCCAACACGCTAAACGGTTTATAATGCAAACAACCACATATTTTGGAGTTCTTATCGACTGGATTGGTGTACTTCCGAACCTATTGCTTCTAGATAAAAGGAAAGAAAAATATTGATGCTGATAGGCCTAAAAACGTGTTGGAGTACAGGTCTTATGAAAAAATGTCTTAAAATGAATGGTATTTGGCCAATAATATCATCCTAAAATGCTTTTCCGACATACTGCTGATAGCTGAATATCTTACCGTTTCTCTGACGTACATTGCGTTATTTCTGGAAGTCTTGCTTGATATTTGTAATCTTGGCTATAACGCCTAAAAGCTTTAGTCTGTCTAAACATCCATCAGTTGAAGAGAGAAAAAACTAAATTAATTTAATCTCGTGTCCAATCAATTTGGCTTCCAGGGCCCAGTTGTTCAAAACGGATTTTGTCACCAACGTTTTAACATTCTTTTTTTAAAGGATTTTGCAAATTGCAAAAATATACTCGCACTTTCCAGTTCATGAGAAAACAAGACTCAAATATTGATTAGAATCACCCACCAACATGTTACTGATTGTAGTTTCAAGTTTGCATCTTGTCCTGTTGAACCATATCGCACCACGATATCAACAACAACTTGTTACAAGTCCGCCTGTATCATTCCACAGGGAGTTGGAAGTATGGGTTTGTGTTATTCCACACAGGCAGGTGGCGGTAAAACAATATGATAATAAAGAAGATTCACCTGCTGTTATTTCCCCAATCCTTTAGATGATGTTGTTGCAACTATTATCAGTGCTGATAAGTTTCGTATTTTGTTACATGCTCCCGGGTAGTTGAACAAGTGCTTGTTGTAGCGGACAAGCTTGGCCATGAACTTTAGGTTTGTCATGATTTAATCAAAAAGGCTCCCCACCCCGGTGTCTTTTCACTGCTGCTCATTTTGGTCCGGTGGACCACCAGATGAAAGTTTAGTTTTTCCACCAATCCATTTTTTATGAGTTTTCTATTCAAAAATGTTACACCACCCTACCAAATATTTCTCACACCAGACCAGTTGAAGAAAAAAACGGAACAAAAGCCCAGTCCTTTAAAACAACACACCATTTTTCTCATTTTCTCTGTGAACTCACATATTAAATCCAAACAGAAATAACTCATGTTTAGCACCAACTAGTTTGTTCGGTAATATACTACCTTTATTCATTAGCGAGAGGAATACCTTCTTGATGCCTGAATTATTTTTTAATGGCGCTAATTGGAAATCGACAATGGAGCGTGGAGCGATAGTAAATACACCATCGGCAGACTAAACAGTGGGGGGGAAGTGCTCTCATTATTAGACGTGAGAGCAAAAATTATGAAGAAATTTAAGACAGAAGTGAGATGATGAGCTCTACTTGTCGAACTTTACCAGAAACTGTTCATTGCTCAGAGACATTAAGTTGCACAGATGGGCCACTGAGTGATATATAGGTGATGTTCACCTTAGGCCCTGGTATCCTAACTGGGTTGATTTCTCATCAAGTGCTTCTGTATGAGACATTTGGACTAAGGCTTACAAACAATATTTGGAAATATCTTTGAACCCAATTTCTTTGGTACACCCTGTATCGACAGGTATACTGCTTAGTGGTGATTAACTGGATGTTAGCCTACAAGCCATGAACTAGGAAACTAAATGAGGTTTCATGATCTGCTCCACTGCAGCTTTAGGTACAATACCATTGATCTTTTTTAACAAGTGGTTTCCAAGGTTAAAAATAAATCACCTCTTTCTGTCGATAAAGTAATGGTTTTAGCTTATCTTGCAGTAAACAGTTACATGTCGGTTACTCAGTTCTTGATTTTAACTCTCTGTACCGCTAATTTCTGGAAGGATTTTGATTAAATCTTCAGGTTTTATTTTCTTGTATCTCTTCAAAAGTTTGAGTTAAAAATATTAATCAAAATATTGGCCCCACTCAGATCCCAGACCCCAAATCATCACGTGTGATCTTCCAAGATGTTTAATGAACAGCTTGGGCCTTATGACACAATTCTAAGTTCGTCATGCTAATGACCTATTCCACAAAACAAAAATTTGGAAAATTGATGAGGCCACATCTTCACCTCACACCCTGAATACCAATCATCCACATAGCAACTTCATCACCAGAAGAGACCGGGGAGCAATCTGGAAAATAAATTGGTCTACACCCTGCCTCTCTGAGATAGGGAACATAGTGATGACATTGGGTTAGATAACGATGACAAACAGCACATTTTATGAGTCTGTCAGTCTATCATGGTTTTTCGACATCACGCCAACTTCCAATTTGTATTATTCTGTCATTGGCGGATATCAGTATGCGCTCGTCGTCGGGCTTGATTTATTGGTTTGCTTGTCTTGGCTGGAGACGAAGGGTTGCGGTTAAATTTGAGGCTAGCCAGAAGTTTCTAGTACATTGTTGCTAAAATTTACCCTTCAAAGATGTAGTGATTGACTTTTAATTGCAAACATGCATTGTTTGAAAATGGTCAATTAATCTGCGAGGAATACTAAAGCAAATGTATTTGTGTATCTATATTTTTGAGTCTTTTCTGCTGTAGAGCTGTTTGCTTGAAAGGTTATGCCTCTTGCAATTGTTGAAAATTTTCAATAAGTCATAAACCTATTGACGTATCCATTAGATGGGAAGCTCCCTTGTCTGCCATTAAAATCTTCGTTGGTTCCACCTGTGTCATGATTAAATTTTGTTCAAGGAAAATTCCTCGAGTATTTTTCTGAATCTTCATTAAAGTAAGTAGTACAATAAAGGGTTAGTATTTTCAAGGACATATTAAATGGCCTAACACAGCTGTGTAATGTATCTTTTTGTCTTTAAAGAATTACTGGAGAGAAAAAGCTGTCAAAGGGTCACATTTTTCTGCTGCAGTAATTGCTTTTTCCCACCTAATTGCAAGAGCTTTTATCATGTTTATGTCATTTATTGCAGCCTTGAAGTCTTTTGTGAAGTTGTCGATCTTAGGTTTGGGTGCAGTGTCGTGAGTTGACTTGACAACTATTGGACAGAAATCTTGGCACGTCTTACCTCAAATTGCTCCTTGGATAATTGTGCGCAGCCCCTCCCCCCCCCCCCCCCCCCATCAACAATATCAATTTATCCACTTTTCCCAATGTTGACATGTCATACAATGCGCAGCTCAGAACCAGGTTGCTGGGCCTCTCGTCAAAAAACGTTTCCTTCAACAGACATCTGTGTTGACAACATATATTGTTTAAAAACACATATCATCTTTCTCTAGACTGTTTGGAAACTGACCTTTTCAGGAAGTCGCACAGCCGCTTGTTTACAAACATTGAGAAAGAAACATTTTGTTTTTTCAAGCCTCTGACTCAGTAACTGCTGAGACAGCTGATCCGTTTGTTTTTCAATAAGCTCAAATATTTAAGTTGTCCTGTGCAGTATTGTTGCCAGGGAAGTTGACACGTATATCTTTGCCAGGTGGTGTGTGATCACAGTACCTCTCCACTGAAGAACTACAAGCTTTCTTTTGGTTCTTCCAATCAAAAAGCAAACTTTTCACAGCAATCAGTTTTGCGAATCGGTGATATTTGCAAAATCTACAAAAAATAGAAGACCCACAAATATTTGGTGGTTTCCAGTATTTCATTCTGTTTCGCCCTGTATCTGTCTGTTCAATTCTGCGGCCCTTTGCTCCGGCCCAGACGTACCTCATATTGGAACATTAACCCCTGATTTCCTCAGGATGGATAAAACCAGCTGTTTCACAAGCAGTAGACCAGAATACAATGCATGATAACTATTGCAGCGACAATGGCACAAAATGTGAATCGAAAAGAAAAAAATTATAATACGAACTACGTGATAATATATTTACTCGATAACAATCATTTGATCAAACCAATTCAACATATATTGACAATTAGGCCTACTTGTTAGAATATCAGTAATTTATCTGGGATTGATCCCGACATATTTGACAATTGGGTTGATGTTTCACTCTGTTGTGGATCTTTTTTCTGGTTTTTGTCTGGTTATAATAGTGGCGGTTGTACAGTCAAAAGAATGAGGTTGTAGCCTACATCATTCCTGTTTTAAGGCTCAGATAAAACGCTTTCAGTACAGCGAGTGACTGGTGATATTGTTTCAAAATCATATGTAGATCAAGAAGATGAAACTTTTTATGCTGTGATATGAATAATAACGGAATAACGGTTGGTTCCTATGATGTAAAGGCAGCAACTTCAGAAATAAGTGAAAAACTAAAAAACAAATGACATCACACACAAATCGTGACATTACTTGTACTTTTATATTTGACGTCATTTGCTTTTATGTGTTGCATTGCAGGGATGTCGCTCATGTCACACAAATTTGATGGTAAAATTCTGTTTTATTAGAGGTTTTAGGCAAATGAATAGAAAAAGGCATGGGATACAGTCACGAGAGTAATGGGGGGGGGGGGGTCCACACAAGGATACTTCCATAAAGCTGAGTAATAACTGAGATACATGTATGCGAGGGAGGCAATGGGGGCTTCCAAGAAAACATCCTTCATTATCAAAAGTTATATAACAGCGGGGTCATCACAAAGACTTTGTTCCATAAATACTAGTGTGTTGGCTGCATAGCATTTGCGGGGGAGGGGAGTGAAAATTTATGCATTGGACAAATTATTGTTGGTAAATATTACAAGGGCAAATTTGTCATAACTCTCAAAGCTTCAGAACAAGGACGGTCAAATGCCATCTCACCCTGAGGATACTGTGGTAATGTACATGAACCTGCACACCAATGCACTTACTTACTCATCTGGCCAATTTTATTCGGAATGCAATCACTGTCCAGTTATTTGAACTATGCTGAATCACCCGAAATTACAAAATTGCGCCTTGATAATTTGTTGCTTCTGCCCTGTGTATTGTCATTGTGAAAACTGATTGGAAAATTACCATTCATTTTCATAGGCCTATATGCGGGACCCCGTAATTTCATTGAAGAGAGGCGACATGATGGAACGTGTGCCCAGAAGTGACCAATTTGCTTGTGTCAGAGATTGTCTTTGTTCGTTTGGATATTTTTATTTTCTGCTCCTGTGGGGGCTTCTTTTGTTAAAACTACTTGGATATACACACGCACTGATGCTGGGCTATGTAAAACCATTTTGAGAGGCCATTTCATCGAGACTGGGCTATTCATGTGCATGATGAAATTTTGAGAATCCTTTGAATTTCTCCTGTTGAGATTTCTTTAGTGAAAATTTGGATAATTGTGCATCTGTGGTCAAATTTTTGTTTCAATTTTGATTTGTGTCTTTGGAATGTAATATATCTTCAGTAGGAGTTGCAGAGTAAATCTTGGAACTGACGGAAAACCACTTCTTGATCAAAGTGATGAATATGGTTCATATCAGGCAACTTTGTAAACAAGCAAAAAACTATGCTCGTGACCCCTGTACCAAAGTGATGCCATAGATTAATGCAGAGGTACTTGGCCTTTAAATCAAGACGCCCATCCCATCTGAAGCCTCAGTGGTTGTAAATGCATCCATAGAGAACTGACCTGTCAGCCTCTGAGCTATGGCAAAATGCCATCATTGTTTCATTCAGAATATTCTGAGGGAGAGCATAGGCCTACTGTGTGTAGATTCCTTTCAAAGCGATACCAGCTTGTGTTCTATATTCCTGTCCTCAGTGACACTGGTTTCTGTTACATTCCTCTTGGTGACTCAGCAGGTCCGAGTCAAGCTCTTGAGAGTTGTTCAAAGATGCTGCTTTGTCAAGCAAGACAGTTGTTTCATTGGTGAGACAGGCTGCTGAGATATTCAGAGGGAACTGCTTTGAATAGTTTAGTGAATTGGACCGAAGTTGCTGGATAATAAAAGCATTGGCATTTTATAAATTGGACTAATATCTCTGGACAACAGCTTTGGAATTTTGTAATTTGGACTAATATCTCTGGAAGACGGCTTTGGAACTTTGTAAATTCGATCAAAATCTTTGAATTTGTGATTTGGACCAAAGACTTAGGATAACAGGTTTTGGAATTTTGTGAATTGGATCAAAATATTTTGATGAGAGCTTTCTGTGGGATTTTGTAAATTGGACCAAAATCTTTGGATTTACGCTGCTTTACGCTGCTATGAAATTTGTCAAGTTGTGTCACTGGTGGAGTCCTTGGTAACAAGTGGTTTGTGTCACATTCCTGGATTTGCCTTCTAAACAAATGAATCATGGATAACGGAAATGGAGATCATCATTGGATGTATACTCGAAAACTGGGGTTGTAATGGTTAATTGTGTATCTCGGTTGCAATTCTGGCTCAGTTGTTTTAGTTGATGAAGCACAAGGAGTAGGGAAAGTTAATTTTTTGAGTTTTGAAGTTTTGTATACATCTGCCCAGCATGCATAGATGTGTTCTCTCATGAACATTTCTTTATTGGTGACAGTTAGCGGAATTTTGGTGTCCCAAATCCGAGTCCTCCTTCTATTAAAACAGCTGATATTGTACATTCATGGACTGGATATTCCTTGAATATTATGTATACGATATTGGATATTTCAACTGAAGTTTCCTCAGCATTAACCTCTTGTTGCATTCAGGTCTTATTTGATCCACATCTTAGGTGCCATCTCCAAAGTCAACATTTGTTTAGTTGCGTCAAATCCCACGTCTTAAAGGAGGAGAAAGTTGAAATGCTACTGCTGGATGTGACTTAAGAATACCCAATATCATGGCCCTTTATCACTTTATTTAAGTGGGCAGCAGGCTAACAGTTGTTTTTTTTTGCAATACCTGTGTTCTTTATTTCATGCAAAAAAAATGAAAAATGTAAGATAAAAGACCCGTATGATTTTATCGCTGGTTGGAGCAATAACTTATATACAGTAGACTTGCATACCCCTGTGCACTAATTTTGCAGTGCGCTTTAGTGACATCAAGCAGTAATTCACCCTTTTTCTCCTCAGAAGACGTCCATAAGGTATCCTGTCCACATCCATTTGAATTTCTTGGTTCAGTGCTTGCTGATTCAGTCAGAGTCATAATTCCAATACCAGGTCCTCCAGATTCTGAGTTTCGTTTGGTGCATTTACATTTTTAGTTTGACTTCGATCCAGAACGGGACTCAAAATCCTAAGCCCAATGAACCACCGGGCTAAAAGTTGAAAATACGAATTTTCACAAATTATTAAGATAATTTTTGGATCCAAGTCAAATTAAAGTGAATCCATTGCCATTCCAGTTGTACCCATCTTCAAGGAGGATGTCCACAGAAAAATTTCGATCTCTTTCGCAAAATATTGGACATTCATGATATTTGATATATGCTACATTCTACAGTCCAAGAAGTCCCATCTATGACGAACATTTAGCAAGTGTGTGATAACATATTGTGTTGCATGCTGAACTTGAAATGTTGGAGTTGAACTTGATCGAATTGAGTGCCATTATGGATTCACAAACTGATGTTTCTTTTGTCCAATAACATTGCTGAAGTTATGCAAGCGCGAAGAACTTGACTGTTCTGAAAAAATTCAATGAGAAAGCTTGATCCTGTATCTTGCTGAATTTGAAAAACTCAAGTTGAACTGAACTGAACTCAAGAGGATACATGAATTGTACACAAACTAAGGATGAGGCAGGACTTGTCCCATAGTATACAAACCTTTCTTGAGAAAAAAAAGATAACTTTCTAAAAGTCCCAATTGAGAACACGGTATGGACTGCATTTCACTGAGGATACACTAAACTTTTTCAAAGGATTACTGATTTTATCGAATCTGCGTGCACTAGAGAATTCAAAATGGCTGCGCCACGCATTGACAGTGGGATTGACCTCACAAATATGGATGACATAATCAACGAAATGGATGGAATGGCAGCATATTTCGACGATGTCATGGATGTATTTAACACTGGGGTGGGCGACATGGAGTCATCGCCATTGCGGCAGTGTCATTCTGATTCGGATATTCTTGAAAAAGGATTTAGTAGGCCACCTAAAATTGAAGCCAAAGAAACTGCTCGGAAACGTTTCTTTGAAAAATCAGGTCATTATTGTGAAAATTCCGAACAGGAAGATAAGATTGCCAGACAATCACAGCATACGGGTCATTCAACGACTAGCTCTGGGGTCTATAGCATCTCTGACGCTAACCTGAATCGTGAACGATTAGTGCTGCCATCTATTGGTGACGATTCAGAAGTTTTCACTGAAAAGGGAACAAGGGAGAGAATGAATTTTGATCAAGACGTTGTAAACAAAAATCACATTGTGGGGTCAGAATTGAAAATATTACCACCTGAGATTTCGATATTCGAATATGCAGTCGATACTACAGAAAGTAATATAGATGGTCAGGCGGGGGTGAATATGATTAAAAACCCAAAATTTGATGAGATCAGAGCAAAACTCGCAGCAAAAATTGATGATGTAACAATGAGTTATGATAATTCTAACGAAAACAAAAGATCACCTGTGGGTAGTTTCAATTTGGATGACTTTGACCTTGATAAAATTATCTGCGAACTCAATTCTGACTTGTACGAACAAGTAAACATGAAACACCAGATTTTTGCCACAAGTGTACCTCAACCATGGGACCATGAAAAGTTTGAAGAAAAAACAAATGCGTGTGCAGTTGGAAAAAGTTTATCATGGGACATTTTACATACATATTCAGTGTCAAGCAGCTCACTATCAAATGGGTCGCTTTCGCGGTCAGATTTTCTCGCCATTCCAAATGATCACACCAAACAAAGTCCCGTACTGTCATTCAAAACGCCATCAAAGGAGAAACCGGGCTCAATGTTCAAAAGTCGAACTCTGCCTAACCTCAGTTTCAAAAAGCGTCCACGCTGTACAGAAGAGACAAACTTGCTAGGTGTCCCATGTCGTCAAGGGTTTGGTTCGACCGCTTCTGATACTGCTGGTAACAATGTGAAATTTGGACCGACTGGGAACAAAGACCCGAAGCGGTTCAGTCGGGCATTTGACTTTGGGTCTGCTGAGTCTGAAACAACTGTCAGTTTCCGCATTCCATCCGGTTTTGAATCCGGCTCAAAATCTATGGATTCGTTCGGTACAAGGGAGGATCTAGCGTATTGTGATGGGGTAGAAGTTTCAAGCGATTCAATTGGGGGGATTCCCGTAATAGAACCAACTCACATTTGGGCGGGCGACCAATCAGAGCAAGAAGTAACAAAATCAGAAAAAGAGAGTGCGAGAAATGAAAACGATTTAAAGTCTCCAAAAATCCTGAAAAATCTTGTTCCAAAAAGCACATCTTTGCCAGAATTTCGCTTGAAGAAAATTTTCAAAACTAAACTCAGCAAAATGTCCCCGACAAAATCTTCTGAAAAGACAGTAGAGGTGACTAAAACTCCTGAAAAAGTTGCCAAAATGCCTGAAAATGTTACTAAAACCCCAGAAAAGGTTACTCAAACACCCGAGACTGCAACAAAACCTACTCAACGAGCTTCAAGTTTATCTAGATTCTCAAAGAGGTTACGTATTATGGCGAGCCCAGAGCGATTTAAGTGCAAGCAGGAAGGGGGCACTGTCCAAGGCACAGACTCTAACCAACATCAAAAGGTATCTGCAGATGAAACAGTCACAGTTGTGGTGCCAGTTCCAGAGGATGTACGGCAAAGTTCTGACAATAAGAGTGATGCAGAGGACACTCCGGGGGAAAAGGAGGTAGAAGAAGTGGTTGTAGTCAAGCCCAGCTCGAACGATGTGTTTACTCTTGGTAATGAGAATATTGCTGCCATACTAACTGAGTTTGACACATCTTCAAGTGCAAGGGCTCAGGGTTTTAGTTGTATAACGAAAGATTCCACAAGCCAGGTTGAAACCGATCTTGTTGATAATGCTAAAACAACAGTGAATCAGGAAAAGAACAGATGCACAAACAAAACAGGGGTAAAATTCGGTCTGTCCCTGAAAAAGACAGACAATAAGTTTTCTGAAATTCCCTCCAAAGAACCTGAAAATACTGAAGTAATTTATGATGCTCCGTGGCACAACCAGTTAAGCAAAAGCATAAGTGTTCAAATGTCTTCTAAGTCAAAACCTTCTCATGAAGTTAACAGGCAAGGGATGGATGGAAAGGATGTTTCAGTTCCAAGATCTCATAGCTATGATTCCATGACAAAAAGGCGCCCATCCGCTGGGATGTCCGGCCCATTTTTCCCAATCAATTCCTTGCGCGAGTTGTTGAACGGGCAGGAATCGAGCAAGATTAGGAGTGTTAGAGGGCAGAAAGCAGCCCTTATACCGGTTGAAAAAGACGACCCAAAGGGAGCATTGGAGCAGTTGTTTGCCGATTTGGGTATCAGTGAAGAAGTTTCAGATATTGATCTGGCAAAGAAACAATCCGCTGATACAACAAATATTGAGAGAGTCACGGAAGAAGTAAAAACCGAAATCAGTAACTGGAAAACAGACGAAGTTGTAAAGATGTTGGCTGAGTTAGAACTGGATACTTTCAGCATTGCTCAGAATGAAAATGAAAAATTGCTGAATCGGAAAAACTTGGACATTTCTGGTGTTAGTGACAACAGTGGTCGGGCCACTACGAATGGTTACAGCGAATGTGAGTGGGGGGCAGATGATGTTGCCAAACTGAAAGAAGAGTTGGACCGAAACACTGCAAAAGCTATCGCTCAGAAGGCCCGTGATTCCATCTGTGAGAACATGGGTGACCTGAGCACGATTCGACCAGGCGCAAAGCTGAGCCCACGGCCGACACACTTAATGCTAGGAAATGTAATCGAGAAGACTTTTGATGAAACGGACATTCAAAATATAGACAAGAGTATTCATAATTTGTTAAACGAAGGTACAGCGATCGATAACCAGTTGAGGAACGCGAGCCATGAAAATATCTTAGGGATGGATCTAGGTCAGGATTATGACAACATTTTGGATAAAACAAATGGTAATGTTGACAAGTCATTGGAGCTAGCAAGGAAAGAGAAGACAAATTTAGAATTGGCACTGTCCCGAAAAAAAGTCACGTACGCAGATCTTGCGCTATGCGGTGAAAAAACGATGAACTTTTTCGCAGAAACTGATCAGGAAGAGCCCGATTATGATAACTGCGTTGGTCCTGGAAAAGATGATGTTCGCTACACAACAGTATTAGTTGGAAAAAAGGACCAAACACCCATTGATTTTTCGTCGCTTTTGAAAATTGGGGACACCGGTTCAACAGACTCGTGTTATGAACTTGTCAACATGCAGTTGTCGGATACTCCGGAGTCTTCCCCAGAAAAAGACGTTGTTGTGGCAAATGACCAGGATGATGATTATCAAGAAATCGGCGAACTTGACCAAGGCAATTACGAGAGCATCCAGGTGCAACAGAATGATGAGGAAAATTCCGACCGGAATTTCGATCAACTTTTCTCGTTCCTGACCGAAGTCATTCAAGCCAAAGAAGAGGAGGAGCAGGCGATGAAGAAGTCAACAGAGGCATGTCCGCCGACGTCAAGTGATTCATCACCTGGCCAGTTATCCTCTGGTTCACTCACGACGCAAGTTTCAACAAAATCTTCCGCCAAGTTATCATCAGGTTCTGATTCTCGATCCGGAAGCCACACGTCTGGTTCTTCCAGTCTTTCCAGAATCAGTCAGTTTTCTGGGTCATCGTTTGGGCAGACTTCACAGTCATCTGCTTCATCTTCCAGTTGTGTCTCATCGGCAAGAAACGTGTCGCCTGGTCAGACCTCATCTGGATCATCTGCCAAAGTTTCATCCAAGACCAGTCATGTTTCACCTACAACTCCTCTCAGCAACTCGTCATCGAAATCTAGTAAGAATTCATCTACCTGTGCCATTCCAAATACAATTGAATCTGTGACTGATTCAAGCCCTCTGGAGAGTCAACGGAAACATTTCGTATCTGCATATCATCACGATTCATTCAAAAATTCCTATATACGGAGCGTCGTTGTCAAAAATGGCAGTGGGAAATCTGAGAGTGTCCAGGGTGATGTTATCGTGCATAGAACAGACCCACAAGTGTTGGCAGTATCTAGCTCAAGTTTGTCAAGTGGAAGTTTTAAAACTTGTTCATCCAATGCGAGTTTTAAAGACGCAGTTAGCTCACCTATTCCACAAAATCCAGATGTAGAACCAGCGAAAGGAGACATTTGCAATGGGAGTCTGGGAACACTTGTTGATCCTGCAGTTGAAATTGGCTCAAAGGTACTGGGTACACTGCAGGGAAATCTGCGGTCATCGGTTCACTTGGAAATATCATCAGCCACCACCGTTCTTGAGCCCCTAGGGAACCTAACTCAAACCACTTCTCATCCCCAGTCCCTTGATCAAAAGGCTGATATAAATGAAAACCTTCTACCTCCAGAAATTTGCGAGTGCGAATTTGCAGAATTCGACCGTTTTATGGAAGAGTTGTGCCGCTCTGACGATGACCCTGCGGTCATGGAAAATTATGAGGAGCGCTGCACAGGACTTTGTCGCAGGTCAAGTCGGAGTTCGTTGCTGTCTGAGTCGGTTAGCTCACGATCTGTTTCTGACAGTTGTACACAGACAGAGGAGTTAGAACAGAAGGAGCAAACCAAGAAATCTGTTGATGTCGGTTGCCAAAATACTGACCTAGTGGACACTGCTGAGTTTGACTCGCTTTATCTTTCCGCTACACAAACTGATGATGTCAAAAAATATTCTGCAAAAACTGATGATCTCACACAATCTTGTGCAAAAACAGATGTAGTGTCGCAATGTTCTGCAATGGCAATTAATGTCACTAACTTTTCCACGAAATTTGATGATGTCTCACATTCTTCTGCAAAATACAGTGTTGTCTCAGGAAATGATAATGTCACAAACTGCTCCCCAAAAAGTGATGATGTCACCAAAGTTGGTGAGACCGAATGCGATTATGTTAATTTCCCAGCGCTTGATGATAGCATCACACACAGCGTGTATTCTGATGATGTCACAGAGTCCTCCAAGCAAACTGATGACATCCCAGTCACCTATGATCTCGGCGATGATACTTCTGAAAACTTCTACGTCAACATAGACGAAGACGTCAAAGATTTTTGCAGCCGTCATGATTTACAATTTACACCAGAGCCCTCTAGCGTATTGTCCCAAAAACGCAAAACCCACGATGAGGACGATTATGAAAATATATTCAATCGCGACGACTCCCCTGGCGATGGCAACGACGAAGGCAATAGTTCAGACAATCTTTCAGATGATGACTATGAATATATAGCGCCCCCTGGCAGCAGAATTGTATACAAAACTTCCGATTATGAACATCGCACAGTTGTCATTGATGACAATGACCCGTCTCGCTTAAGCGTGGCGGAAAAACGTCTATTTTTCTCACCGCTTAAATCTTGCTACACAGAACCATGTCAAACTGTTGCATTTACGCCAAGGGTTCCTCGGTTAAGTTGGTCGGATAGCGTGACAGTGATTCAGCATGACAATACTGTCGAAACGGCGAATATGTGTCAATATAGTATCGAGGAATTAGATGAGTACTATATTGACTATGAGTATGATGATGATGATGATGATGATGATGATGATGATGATGATGTTCATGCTGGAGTTTACGATGTTAATGCTGGTGATGAGGATGATGAAGAAGTTGACAATGACGATGATGATGAAGATGATGTTGAAAAAGATGATGATGACAATGATAATGTTGATGATGATGATGGTGCTAGTGATGATGATGATGATAGTGATGGCAATGTTGGAAGTTATAACTTCTGTAATGACCATGATGATGATGATGTTTGCGATGGTGATGATAATGATAATGACAATAGTGATGATAATGACAAGGATAATGTATGCGATGATGCCGATAGTGATAAAGATGATGCTGGCAATGATGTTGATGGTCACTTTCATGATCATGATGACGATAATGAATATGACAGCGAAAACGATTACGAGTTAGGAGATTTCAGCGACATTGCCGGAACCAGGGAAGGTCATGGACATTATTACACATATGACCCCGAACTCCATGAGTATGTTTACGATTTAGAATCTTTTTCTGATGTTGACGGTTTTGATCCTTCCAGACTCAGCCTCGCCGAGAAGATGAAACTTTTCTCCGAGCGAAACCAAGAAAAACCTCCACCGAAACGTGATGCACCTGTTACACGACGAAAAACAAGGCGATTGCAGTCGAGATTTGCCACCCAGGTAGGTTTAGTTTCTGTATTCTCTTATGGGAGGGATTATTTCCGTTATGGCGTTTGAAATAGTTTTTTATGATTACACAGGGGACTTGGGAGAGGCGGCTATTGCACATGAAATTTATAAATGCGTTGAAAATGAGTGGGAATCATTTATTCTAGACTTTTAAAAAATGTGTAATAGTGAAAACATGAATGGTGTTTTTTTTGAAACAGGCTCTTTGTTTCGCTAAAAACGTGTATCTACATTTGTACATGTAAGCTTACTTTTTGTGTTGCCATCTCGTGAACACATTTAAAGGGAAGATACATGCAGGAGCCAGGGGACCATGATATGTTGCATGAAGTTGCCAATAGGGGTTTCTTCTATCTCACAATGCGGAAGAACTGTTCATGCTTTGTAAGAGGAATATAGTTATCTCTAAATATACACAACCCAGGCCCCTAACTGCAGTGCCTACTGGACACTTGAAGACTACAAACTTGACCCCCTGGCTCATGCAGATTTGACCCCCTTTCACAACTATTTCTTGTTTTGACTATATTTTCTATGTAAATCCTCATTTCAAAGTTGGATGAAATCCTCATCCGCAAAATTGGACGGAAGGTATTTTTCGTCTCATTCCACGAATGTTTAGAAGGTTCTTCACAAGAGTATTCAACATGCAACTTCAAAATATTTATGTTGTACCGTTATTTTGGTATAACTAAAAATATTTTACTTCATGTAAACCAAAGAAGGTCTTTATCGTCATAAAGCATTCGCTCTTTCTTGAAAATGTCTCTCTCATTTCTCAGTAATTGTTTGGGGATCGCCAGATAACAGAGCGGCTCATTTATATCAGTGTCTGAAGATATGGGAACAGGCGGCACTGTGTACAGTTCCTTAAAACATACTGTACACAGTGCCGCCTGTTCCCATAGCTTCATCATTTATGTCAGTGTCCCAATTGTCATGTTGCGGCAGATATTCTAGAAAACCGAAAGCATTACACCGGTCAGCTGACACACTTGGTCAGTGATTGGTTCATTATGCTTAGCTGAAAACTCTTGTGAGGACTTTCTTCTTACATTTGCATGAAACAGCAACATTTATTATCAATTATCACTTCAAAACATGTATTTGAATTACAGGCTGTGTCATGGCCACCAATTTAGATGTTTATTTCAGGGTGGGGATCACTCAGCATCTTGTAGAAGTGAAAATGCACTAACTACAATGTTGCAAATCATTGAAAAGGCCTGGAACTTCTGTATCCATTTTGTCTACATATAAACCCATCTGCCTTCGTGGGTATTTACACCATAAGAAATTTTAAAATTCGAGTTTAATTTTCAAATTTTTGATCGAACAGACCCCTTTAAAAGACCAAAATATCATTGTCAGAACTACTGGGCCTCAAAAAATATTTTTATCTTTCATTTATTGTTTCTTCTTTCAGAATATCTTTGAATGCCTGTGGTTCTTTTTCAGTTTTTGTTTCATATTAGTAATTCATCACAGTATTTGTTATCATGTATCGAGAATTATTTGATTTGTCAAATTGTGCCCGAGGTATCAGTTTTGGCTTTTATCAGTAGTATCACCATCTTCCGAGTAGGAAAGTAAGTGAAATTCCCACAGCCATGATAGCAGTACCTCTAACCACATGTAGATAGCAGCACTTAAGTTTTTTATTCACTGTCACGATCAACTCAGCTTTATCTTGTAGAGGGCATGTTCTTGTTAGAATCTATTGGGCAGGCAAATCAGGAGCTGGCTTGTTGAGAAACCACTTGCACACCGCAAAAAGCATCAATTACAAGAAAACATTTTTGAGACGATATAAACTTCTATCACTTTCTTTCAGGATTCTCACTGGTACTGTCCCTTGAGCTGATACTGGTTAATTATATACCCACCCCTTTATTGCCGTGCAGCCCCATCCATATGTTTGTGAAAACACAATTTTCAGATTTTTCGTCCATTATTTGGTGGCACATGCTGGCAAGCAGGGGTGTTTTCCGCCTGGCCAGGTAAATCACACTCCCAAGTAGTCCCTTTAACATAGATGGATGTCCTTCTGTGGTTCTCAAATTTGGAGGACTGGTGGCCTTGTTTTCCCCTGGGAGGGATTATCCTCTGCACTCATTGGGGGAGCTGAGACAAGGAGCTTTAGCAAACTTTGAATCACCCATCGAATCTTAATTTGCGTTATGCTGGAAAAGTCGAGGTGTAGTGTGAAAAGGTCAATATAAGAAAATTACTTGTTTGAAACAACTTTTATACGTCAGAATGATGACTTACACATAGTGACAGTATTTGCTTGTAAGGACTTCGCATCGTGGGGTATTGTAGTCAAAATTGTAGGTTTTGAACATCGGAAACTACTGAGAAATTGCCAAATTAAACATTTTTGGAAATCCATGCACCACGATTGTTCACATCTGAGAACAAAGCCAGCGACCTAAAGAAAATATTGTATAGTCTTAAATTGTAGGTTTTCAACACATTACTTGAAACAGCTCTTTAAAAACATAAGATTACTTCAAGAGATTTGTCAAATTGTCGGTGGACATCTGACTTTGCCTGATAGATGGGTCCAAGCTGATCCTTAAATTGGCCCCTTTTTCTGTTCGTCTATGGGACAATATTATTCTTGCGGATGTCCCAAATTAAATGTTTCGGTGAGATAAAAGTAGTTGTAAATGTTTTTGGATTGCAAAATTAGGGTTAAGTTGTTAGGCTGGGACCCGGTTTGTTGGTTTTTTGTCTGTGAAGGTCTTTTGGGGTTTAAACTTTAAAAGCAATCATGTTTAGCCATTGGTGGTCTATTGAATCCTTACAAAAGAGACAAGGTTGATCACCTTGGCTGGTCTGGTATATAAATAGTGCATCAAAGTGAATTTTGCACGATTAGCATATTAGCCTACCTCTACATTTTTATGTACCTTTTCATTTCCTGATCTAAACTCCAGCGCAGATAAGTTAGCTAGATTCCACCTGCTGAACATGTAGACAGAATGGTGTTCTATTCTGAAACTCCTGAAAGGACTTCCACTGGCGCGGGCAATGGACATTGTGGTGCTCGTGCAAAATTCACTTTAAAGCTGATGACCACGTGTTCAAAAACCCAATCGGCCAAGCTAGAAACAGGGATGGGACCAGATTGTGCCATAAATGTACTCGATTTTACCAACCAACAACTTCCTGCACACCACACCTTTGGGACCATTCAAAGACGTCAAGAAAAATAGCAAAAAACTCAAATGCGATAAATGTTTCTAAACACTCTTTCTATACGTCTACATGCATCGCCCAAGGCCTGAACTTTCTTATTAGGCCTACTGTGATATACCATGCACCACTTATGCCACACTTTTGTTCGAGTTTTGTATTGACCTCTTTCAACTTTTTCCTTCAAGAATAGCATTGGTGGTAATAGAGGATTTTCTTGCTTTATGAGTGAGCTGTGTACAAGCTAGGCTATTCTAGGCCCTTTTACCCCACCCTTTAAGCTTAACACGCAGCATATAGCATTAGTCCCTATGTACATGATGTATGATTAGCCCTTTTGATCTCACCCCAGCCCATTCAAAACATTGGTCAAGCTTTCTCTTTAGGGAAAGTTGTTTGCTTCAAACACTCAATTTATCAAAATAATGTTATTGCAGACCCAGAGGGTTAATTAATTTGAAATCTCTGCCATAAATATTGATGTACACAATGGCACCTGTTGTGTGTCTACTGCCTACTTTATGAAAAAATTTTGCAGAAAATCGGCCCACGCTCCGAAAATTTTGCAGAGGTCTTGTCAATACAATGAAATTATCATAGCCAATAGAAACCTGTACAACATCATCGCAGTTTATACACAATTGCGCATTCTTATAACCTGGGTCAAAATAGCTCAGGGGGTGAGAACGCTTTGTGGAAAAGCCTAAACACCTGATTCATACTTGTAATGTCTAGCATGCTTTCATAAAGCAGTTTTCCTCATATTGAGGATGTCCTGTTGGAATTTTAAAAAAGTGTCCTGCTGGTTTAATTGGAGGAATTTTGAATTTATACACATTCAGAAACATACGGTTGTTTTTATCGTATTTCATGGGATAAATTGAATACAGGTTTGATTGCATTGGTTTCATCAATTTTGTTGTTATCTGTGTGCGAGTTGTGATTTCATTTCGATGATGGATGGAAAAGTCACTTGGATAGATTCAGTGAATGAAGTGGACGTGCAGATTTGTCCGGAGGATGCAATGAAATGTGCAGATTTAACCAGAGGATGCAATGGAACTTTTAAGAAATTGCCAGTTTCTGCTTGGAAGGCTTCAATCTCATATGTAATGATGAAGAAATAGCTGCTTCAATTTCTCGGTCCTGTCGACTGAGATAATATTCAGTGTTTATGGAAAATTTAGGAGATCGGGGAATAACTTTCAGATTCTACATTTGTGGAAGGAATGCTCAAGTGTTGGGAAGTATCATGCTCAATTATTGAAGGACTTTGACTATTTGGGGGTGGGGGGGAATCATAAAATAAGTTGTCGTGACTCAAATGGTACCATCAGAATGTGCTATCAAGAGCTTTTCAATTCACGAATGGTCATGTCAGTAGGTTTTCACAATTCTAGAGGTTGAAAATGAGTAATCATAACTCCAATAATATGATCGAGGTGTGAGCTGTCCAAATAAGGAATGGTCAATCAATAGGGTTAGCCAGTTCTGAACCTTTTGCATTTCCTATTTTTGACTGGTTTATTACAAGTGTCGTTTTTCGCATAGACTGTCATGGCTAAAAAAATTAGTACGACTCCATGACCTGTTGCAATTGTTGTCATGTAACATGTTTTTGGTGTTAAATTCCAATATATAATTATATTCTGATGTCAAACCACTTGGTGTAGATGCTTGATGTCACCAATCAATGACCAGTTCTGAATATTCAATTCAAGCCGAAATATCATGCACATGTAGGCGTTCCATGTCATCCGACATGTTCGATTTGGATAGACATTGGGTTGGCGACATCAAGTTGTCCGTCATGACATCATATTCGTGCTTGGCCTTTGTTTTGATCTCGTAGTTATTTAAAACTGGTCTTATATCAGTGAAACTGGAGTATTTGGGTGGAATATGCTGAATAGAATTCAGCGAGTGACAGTCAACAAAAGCCTTAAATAACATATGAATCGAGCAATAAAATAATCACTGATCCCCTTGTAAGAACTTAATATAAAGCAAAGGTAGACGACGAATAGCATTAAAAATTATCAATTCCCTTTAGTATCGGACCTTTGCTGTTGCACATATTTTACCATTTTAGGTTAAGTAGGCCGATTTGTTTAAACTGGCCTTAATAATCATAAAAGGTTTATTTGAGTTTGGAAAAGTGGCCAATTATATTTTCAACAGAAATGTTAAAGTGGGTTATTTCTGAAGTTTTAGAAATTGTGGGACCCATCTTAATTTGGCCAGCACAATTTTGTTAAGGGGGGTATCGCATTTAGCTAACTGCACCATTCACATTGCAAGTCAAGCCGTTTAAGATTTAGCTCTATACATGTTTATGTACATGAACTTATGTGCAAAACATGTCTCTATGAAGGCATTCATTGTACTGTCATAATATAAGCATCGGAAATATCTTAAAATATCTCATGTGAATGTGTGCTTAGAAAACAGCATGCATAAAATTCTATGAGCAGAAATATGAATTCTGAAGGAGTTCATATCGAAATATTTGAATATATCATATGCGCGAGTCAAGTGGGGTGTCTTTTGATAGTGGAAATTTGAGCAAACAGGGCATACTGAATTCATGCAATCTTGAAAATATTTTTGTAAAATATGAATGCATGTTTCGAGTAAAACCCTTACTCACTAAAAAAAATTTGCATTGAATTATGGTATATGGAAAGGTCAGTCGTTGAGCATTATGGAAAGGTCAGTGGTTGAGCATTATGAAATTCAATCCATCATGTTCGTAGTCTTGTTGTTTTGGGAGGAGTCCTGTTGGCAGGTGTTAGTTTGTGGCCTCGGGCAATTCACTCTTCATTAAAATGAGATGAAATGAAATGGAGAGAAGACCTTGCACCTCATACGTGCACCTTCAAAAGAGGAATGGAGTGGGGCAAAATTCAGAGTCTGTTGAGTTGGCTAGGACTGTACACTTGTTGAGAGCACTTGTTTTCATGAGCTGTTGGATTAATGATAGAATCCAAGTACGGAGGGAAAATACTCCATTCTCGAAAGCCACTCATTTAACCTGCTGTAAGTCTGTCAGCACAAAGGACTCAATAATTCAGATGAACTTCCATCTGGTTCACTTCAGATCCTCGCCACTAATCGTGTGTATGAAAAATTTACAGTTTTCGTTACTCAGTGCCTTTTCAGGGCCACTTCTTGATATTAAAAATTGATATGATATTCCTGAGAACTCATACAGTATGTAGTCGGTATTCTCTTCAGCATTACAAAAACGGAGGAGTACCTGTCTTGAAAATTTTTTTTGCAATTCCCCCAGCCCATTGCACTTTCTCCCCCTCTAAATATTCATAAGTTAATACTGGCAGAGAGAATATGCTTGAATAGCATGTCTGATTTAATAGAGAATGACACTACCAATCTGAACTATACATCTACTTTGAAATATTGTAGATACTGCCTTGTTTGTTAGGTTGAAGTGATGTCATTGCTGTGGCTTGTAATAACATGCGTTTTGCCTTAGGCCACATTCTCATAAAATGAAATTGTGTTGCTCTACTTATCTGGAACAATACAATACCATTAACTTTCATATTTTTTACTGTGGTCATAATTATTGATGTTTTAAGATCATGCTCTGGTTGTTGTTTGAATGAAATGTCTCATTCCAGGTATTTAAGTGCTTTGCCCAAGGCCATAACTTGAATTACAGTTTCAATTTTACCGCTTTTCCTCTAAAAGTGACCCTGACTTAACTTGACCCGAACCCCCCCCCCCCCCAGCAAATCTGGACTAACCTTGCCAATGCATTGTTTCCATGGGAATTGCCTCCCCATCCCTAGCAACATGTAGTCGTCGACAGTCATATTGGTTTCTGCAGTCAGTGCTCTACAGCCGCAGAAAACAGGCGTATTTGCCCGGCGTCTGTGTCCAATATCTACAGATTCTAGGGATACAGCGATGCTGTGACGGGTTTGGTTCATTTTTTTCATATTCTGTGCTTTTTGGTGATGATTTTGCCTTTGTAGGATTTGAATAATCTTCTCAGCGGAAATTTTATTGGATTCTGCGTTTTGAGATCAGTTCGGCTGTTGGAGACATACGGCCATTGAATTATGTATTCTTAGACGTGTCACACACTGTATTGATACATTGTGGACTAAGTATCACATGCGGCTGTTGTCATTCCTGGAAATGATTGAATCACTTTTTCTGTGGTAGTTTTGGGAGCGAATCTTCTGTTGGATCTTGCTGACTCTTGAATTCTATGTCTTCTAACACTGGAGCATGCAAAATAATATGTGATCATGAGATCAGAGATACATGTACATGTACATGTGTAGCGGCCATTCCTTGCAATAGGGTTATCATCTATTGTATGGAAGTGACTGGTGAGGCTAACTCATTCGATTCTTCAAGGATATGACTTGTTGCCAGGTGCATAAAATAGAAATTGTTTAAGAAATTGGGAGACATGACCATCCATTGGAAAGTTCTAGCTCATACTTTCGGATGGTACCATTAGTAAACCTATTGACATGACCATTCATTGGAAAGCTTTCCAACATTACTTTCTGTTCGTACCATTTGTGTGGTGATAGATCTTAAAGACGACATTTTCTAAGGATTTCTCAAAATTGCCGATGTGGTAAACATGCACACACAGACAGTGTGTTATCATGTACTACACCAATTGTACCAGGCATGCACTGAGGACATCACAAAATAAGCAACTGACATGAAATTGGAATTCTGAGATTTCTGGCCAACAGCCATAGTGTGTTATTGGTAAATAACTATAGCTAGACACACGCACACAACACAGACAATGCAATATGGTGCACATTTACGTGGAATATGTACCGGTTGTGTTAACACAGAACATGTACTGGTTATGATGTTCAGACTGTTTTATTGATCTCTCCTGGAATATTCAAGTGATTTATGATACCTTGCTGGATCCGGATTTGCACATGGAGTATGTCATGAACATTAAAACCGAGGAAAGGCATAAAAGTCGATAGCACTCATTTTGTGGATTTTGAAATTTTTGTGACATTTATAGCACTCTAGTAGACGGAAGAAATGAGTTGACTCATTTTGAAGATTTCAAATTTTGATTTAATCCGAATTGATTACTACATTGTATATCTCAATAATGCTAAAAGGCGGTTTAAAAAACAACCGTGCAGCTGAGGAGAGTTGCATCCAGTGCAGCCAAGAACACAGAATCGTGCAGTTATGATGTGGATTTACTACATGCCTTGAGGAGGAATTACATTACGCGACTGATATGGCTCATCTTGCATTTCTAGATAATTTGGATGCAATTTTAATTAGCACAAATGGAGATGCAAGAGGAGGCATAGATTGGATTGGAAATTAGTGTCAAAAGTAGATTAGGGAGATTCTGATGGAGATTGATATCATTTGTTTTGGCATTTAGAAATGTTAATGTTTTTTTCGGCAGCAATTCGCAACAGGAATCAGTGCACAGCTGGTGCTAAGTGTTCATACTGTTACATGTTTGCATTCAAAACCAATCATAGAAGTTTGTTTATTTTTTAGCCTCAGCATTGTTGGTGACACTAGTGGGATAACCTCACATTCTGTAATCAAAAATAAAATATGATTGCTAAAACATGTACAATCCGCTTAGGTTTTAAATCGTGTTCTCATAGCTAGTAATGGGATAACCTTAAAGAAATAAGACGGGAAGCCTTTTATACTTTTAATGCAGGCCTACATACTATGCTGGTCAGCAGTAAGGTTTATTGTATGGTACGATATTCATGCCAACCGTCATTTCAGAAAAAAATATGTTTTTGCCCACTTCTTGAACACCCAACACCAGCTGCCAATTTCACTTATCCTGCAATAGATTATGAAGTTTGTAGTTGTGCATTATTGCATGCTTGTTGTACTTGACAAGTTATGTTACTTATGACCTAGGCTGTGGTTATCAGTACTCGTGCAACAGGATAACCTTTAGCTTTAAAAGTTGTTTTGAGGTGAATCCCTCATACTTTGACCTTGGTATGAATCGGCATAAAAAAGTGAGAATTTTTATAACGACTAATTATCTTATTGATTGATGGCAGTAATTCATAGATACCACAATTATATAATTAGTGTTGATGATCTATCTGTCAACTATTTGCATTGGGCCAAGTACCTTTGTCGGAAGTCACGTCAGCAATGTAAAAGAATTTTGTTTTGTTCATCAGCACCATAAAGTCAACACCTTGTCTCTTATATGGCAATGGCAACTGGTGCATTTTAAACCATGCTCTGACACGATCGTTAAAGCCAGTGTGCCACAAGCGTTGGCTGCCAACTGAGAGTATGTTATTCTTGACCAGAACTGTAATCTCTGCCTCTCTGCATTAGTTCTTCCGTTACCCATCATTACCATGAAATATGGAAAGTTGTCATCGCACACACTTTTATGACTGATGCATTTAAAACCATGCTCTGACATGATTGTAGAAGCCAGTGTGGCACAAGTGTTGCCTGCCAACAGAGGATGTTATTCTTGAGCAGAACTGTAAGTTCTGCCTCTCTGCATTAGTTCTTCCGTTACCCATCATATCATGAAGAATAGACAGTTGTCATCACCACACATTTTATTGCACCTTTGATCTGCCATAAGTGCTACATCAACGTCTCAGACAGTGCAAGTAAGAACTTGGCACAACTCACTCTCGTCTGAGGTCTGAGGCAGCACATTTTAACATCTTGTGCTGGCCTGCTTAGCATGGGGAGTCTGATTGAGAGTCCCCTCTGACACCACTGCCATTGTGCTATCGATTGTTTTAGCATAATGGTAATTGTTAGCAATCGCTTGTCTCCTTACAGCAGTAGTAGCTACATTGCTTTTCATCATCATCTGAAATACATGTAGGTTTCACTGCAAGATTCACCATCCTGTAAGGGTCGCATGTTGGAGGATTTTCCTGTTAATTTTTCGATTAGAGTTCTATGTGACTTTCTCATATCATGTATTCCCTTCTGCAGTTGAAGAAAATGGCATCATGAATTGATGAAAAAAGTGCTCGGCACACTTCCCTTGATTTCCATCGGGACTCATTTTGGCAAGATTCTAGGAGAAGGAAACTGGTGCTTGGAGTTGATTTAATATATATATATGGGTAGCTTACACCTCCTTTAACCAGTTCTCAAGGTAAAGGAATAGCCCTATAAAACTGGGATGTTTTTAACAGCCCACTAACGACTAGAAAATGCTTCCGATGTTATGCATTTCCAAACTAACTTATCGACCAGCAATATGTGGTGTTCGATTTAACACTGACCTATTGGCCAATTTCAGTTCTCCTTTCTGATTGATATTTAGCAAATAGTCTTTCAGGGTTACATTGTCCTGTGGTAATACCAGTAGCACATATCCGGTAGTACGCCATATAAGCTTTATTGATTCTTAGCCTGTGGTCATTAGTTCAAGAATACTATCTGCGGAAACAGACCTTGTCTATAGACATTATCTTAACCCTTTAGACTCTAAAATAATGAAAAATAACTATAATTTCCATGTGTATGACACTTTCTATTGTATGGCACTTTCTGTGGTAATGTTGAAAAGAATGTTGAAAAGATTCAAAAACCAGCTGGAGGAGGGCGGTATGATTGCTATAATGGGAGGCATGATCAACTGCCCAATATGGAAAAGATCAACAACAAACATTAAGTATTGGACACTCTCTCCCACAGACCACTCCTTCTGCTGGTTATCAAATCTCACATAACATGTAGAACAGGCCTGGGAACATTGACAAGATGTCCACAACCAATTCAACACATTCGACAATACTAAAACCAAGCCTTTCAGCACAAAACTGAGGATAATCATGTATTCTCTTGTAGCGGACAGGGTTTTAATCAAATCGTCCAAACCTTGTTAAAAATATTGACAAGAATGATTTTGACATTGACAAACAATGATGAATTCTTGAACCAATCTACCAATAAGTCCTGTTCAAAATTCTCCACCGAACTGTTAGAATACGACTCAAAGCATGGGCTATTTACAATCTTGCTCGGCCTATTACCTTTTGAACCGTCGCTGACTAATTTCGGCCCGATTTCAGGCCTAATTTGCTAATCCTTTTGGGAGATAGAGCAACTCTGCCATACGAAAGCCTATATGTGATTACCAGACTGAGATAAAATGCTTACAAGACTAGATTTACTTGTATCACAAGATCGAGTTTAATACTGGCAAAGCGCACAGTCAAACGTTTTGAAGTTTTCTGCGTCGGATAAAATCACGTTTCTGACTTTCTCTTCCTTGTGTTGTGCCATGACGACAATGAGTCTGGAATATATTCTTTTCGTCTGACCACCAAGTTGTTGTCGTTTACAGATGTTCTTGTGACCTTGCATTCAAAATTATCCATGGAACAATGGAGGCTATTCTTCAACTAGTGGCTACTTGATAGCCTAACAGTTTGACCAGTGACTATTATCTGTATGATTCCACTTTTGGATACGTAGTTTTGAGTAAACTATAGATCTTAGCAAAAAGGGATGCTCCCAGTCCCAACTTTGGTGTATTGCACATTGTCATATTTGTACATTGATGCATAGCTCCTCTTTCCGAAGACCACATCTCCAAATGCTCTATTGGGTTTCTGCGAAAGAGCCAGTTGGAATGTCTTAACTCTCATGATGGGAAGACGGTTTGGGGAATCGCATCCAGTAACTTTACCAAGCTTTATTTGGTGTGTTACTGAATTGGCACCTGGACAAACCTATACGATAGTAGGCCCTGTCCAAATTTGATTACAGACCCACATCACTTCCAACACAACTCATAGTCATTATAATAATGGTTATAATGAAAACAACTAATTAAACCTGACCACCCTTATGGACTGCACAGCTGGAAAAACCATTGTAGACAACATGACTTTGATCAGTACTTCATGGAGAGCCAGGCTGGAATACCTGTGATAGTATAACAAGCCTGTCAATACACTGTCAGTGAAGACACACATGTATTTCCTGGACAAGATAAAGTGACATGTGATGTCCTAGGTCAACCTACCTGATCTAAACTCAACTTTGTTGTTTTAACCGCCCAATCAAACCATAGGATCTGTACATTTCTAATCGGGGACTTGACTTAGTTTTAGACATCCAATGAAATTTCAGACATGTTGAAAACCCCTTCATGTATTCAAGTTCAACTCATTTGTCTGCCATTAGAAGCAATGGAGAGTACATGCAGTAGGATTCTCTGCTAATTGTCTATGGACTTCGTATTGTGGTCATCTTCTTACTTGCCAATTATGTTGACTTTTCGTTTAGGCTTTTAGAATTATTGGTGCAAATTTGATTTCGAAAGGATTTACAAAAACATGTGATTGTGTTATTTTAAGGATGTTGAGGATTGGTCAGGATATTGACTCTGTTTGAACAATGTGCTAAGTTCCTTTTGATATTCATCAAATAACTTTAAAGGGCCTACGAGTAGGCCTATTTGTCTGCCAGCATGACTTCTAAAGGTAATCCCATTGCTAGCACTAAAGAAAGTTCCGATAGTAATTTAGGTCCTTCAGAAAATGAATATAAACAAAGATCGAGGTATTCAGGCTATCCCGCCGCTGTCACCAATAATGGCATTGCTGACAGGCATGACAAGCTTGCTTTTAAATCTGCAGGGGTCACCGCTCGGGTAAAAGAAGGACTACAAACTTTTAAGGTTTTATCTTCCAAGACTGCGAGGAGGAGGTCCCCTCTGAGGAATACTGCTGACTTGGAAAAGGGGAAAAGGAGTTCTGCTGGTACTACTGAAAAGGATAGAAGTTATCAATCTGAACGTCTGAAGCAGAGGCCCGTTAGTGTGGGTAAGACTGCTTCTGAAAGTCAAATTTCTGAAAACAGTTTTCAAACATCTGACACCAGACCACCAAAACCTCCAAGGTCTGGTCAGTTCAGGAAAAATCAGGATAGTGAGTGCAATCCTCAGATTTCTGGTGCAAGATCTCCAAAATTTGGCAGATCTGTTACACTAGGAAAAAGCACAGATAGCGACAATTCTGAGGTGACTTATCAGTCTCTGAGGCGGAAGGTCAATCGGAATACTTCAGGAGTCTCACGGGCAAGATCACAGTATTTGAGTCCAAGTAGTCCAGAGCTTGTGCAGGAGAAATTGCAGAGGCCAACTAGTGATGCTCGGATAACTCGTAACATTTCAAGGACCCGTAATTTGGACAGAAACAAACTATTGGATTCAGTGCAGCCGTCGGAAAAGTCTATCCGGAATCGGGATTTGCTAACTGAGAAACCCCGGCCTGGAAGTCCGGGAACTGTTGCTAATAAAGTAAGTTCATCCACCCAAAGACGGAAACGAACTTTACCAGATTTGCCAGCCCAGCCAACTCGCACAAGTAAACTCCTTGCTGCAGTTAGAAATGTCACAAGTGAGGACTTGGCTGTGGTGAGTTGTCAGGATTTGCAAAGTGTTAACACTGAGAACTCTGAAATTCATAAAGATAGCAACGTTCTTGATGCTGGCAAGAAATCTGAGAGCTTTGGTGAAGTAAATGTTGATGTTTCACGTGTTGTAGGCAGGGGTCATACCCACAGTAGGTTGACTGTAAGCAAGGATACTCAAAGTACTCTGTCATTAGACAAGTTTAAGGGAAGGAAAAGTCCTGTTGGGAGTAGAGAAAAACTTGACACGAACCTTGGAACAAGCAGTCCAAAAACTGAGAGGCTTAGCGGAAAAAATAGCAGTCCAGTACCTGCCAAGCGCATACTAGGAAAAAGTAGTCCAGAACTTGATAGGCGCATTGACAAAAGTAATAGTCCAAAACCTGACAGGCGCATCAGAAATAATAGAAGTCCAAAAGTTGGAAGACGTGACACTGTCCAAACAAAGCCGTTGAGAAAGGAGAAACTCGCAACAAAAGATTCGGGCCCTTGTGATCTGAAAATTGGACAGGTCAAGAAGGTTATAAAAGTTGTCCTAGAGAAGAATTTAGAGTCAGATTCTGTACCGAGTGAGGTATTTCCTTTGGGCCGATCAAAGAAAAAGATTGGCTTAACAGAGAGGTTTACCTTTGATTCAGATGAAGATGATGGACCAGATGTGAAGGATTATAAGAAAGTTGTACGTGTTACTCCTGCTACTAGACGAATTAGCTTTGACAGTGGTTCCGCAGATCCTCTGTGTAGGGCTACTGTTTCAACAAAAGTCGAATCACTACAGCCAGCTGAAACTAATGAAGTACCAGTTGATGACAATTGTAAGCTGTCAGAGTCACCCAATTCAGACAGCGATTTAAGCCAGTTGGATTCAAGTGCCGATTCCAAAGAATTTTCAAACTCTGCAACCAGCATCACCGAGTCCAGTTTCAGTCAGTCTTCAGATTCGGAAGGACCTGGTCATTTGAAGAATAAAGTTAAAATTCATGTTACTGATGAGACAGGGAATGCATCTGATAGACAACTCAGTGATGCAACAACATTAGTCCATATAGGACCTAACAGTGACACTGGGAACACTGAGGAAACATTCAAGAGTGGCAGAACTGTTGTACCGTATTATGAAAAACAGGTACATTTTATAAATCCAGATCGACTCATTGAATATCCTAAGTACGAATCATCTGAAACCGACACAGAGTCTGTGTCTGTTGAACCACTGGAAAGTGTAACAACTGTACCATTGTTAAGGACTGAGCCAGTAAATGACAGTACTATTGTTGCAGCAGAAGACGGTGAAAATTCAGGTGATAAAAAGCTTAATTTGAGTCAGTCAACAGATGTTCGATCCAGTCCCATTGACAAGGAGAAAACAACTGATCAGAAGCTTGAAACACTTTCTCCTGACCGAGTAGGACCTACCCCTAGCCTGCAAATAGTAACTGGCACTGAAGAAACCCCAGTTGCTGTTAATTCAGTTTCTCGGCAGACTGTTGAAAAGAATCTTCGTACTCGTTTCTCTCGTATATCGCGCGACAGGTTGCCGGTTGGTAGACGTTTCCAACTCGAAGAGAAACAGGACGGGTCTTTGAACAGCAGCCAAGATACAGACACCCCATTAGAAAATGCAGGAAAACAGACAAAGGGTGAATTAATAGACTTAGCTAGTGATGCAGGTAATAGGCCTAAGTTGCAGGCACGGAAATCCGACTCTGGTGCACAACAGAGCACATTCAGATCAAGTAATTCTTCTGTAGAGGCTAAAGAAAACACACAGGGAAATAACTCTGATCTAGGTGCTGCTGATTTGACGTGTTTACCCGCAGAAGAAAGCAGCAGTCAACAAGTGGGTGAAGGCAGATACAGTTTGGCTGATATTCGCTCTGTTTTGGACACAAATTTGCAGGGGAGGATACCTACAGCTGTCACAGTTGAGGAGGTGGAACCAGTATCTGCTGGTGGAGCAGTTCTCAAAAGCGACAACAAGTCTGTTTTCGCAAGGCGTACTTCGGTACTTGATGCAGGTTTGCCAAAGAGCAAAGCGAAACCTTTGGAAGGTGATCAAGGGTTGACTGTGGGAGAACGGCAGGTGGATTACGGCATACCGCAGACACGGGAGATTGGTGCATTACTTCGGGCCAGGAATACCAAGCGAGATAAGGAGGTGCATGAAGTTGATACTGCTCATGTTCAGGGTGGTAATAGAACTGGAGGGATTGGGAACAAGATTAAGACAAAGTTGTTTGGATTCTTTAAGCCTAGTGCAGTTGCAGCATCTAAGCCAAGTTCTTCTATTGGCACAGCTAAGACTGTGAATACTTCTAAACAGGCTTTGAGGGAGAGGCTTAGAGCTGTTGGAAAGGATACCAGCGCCATTAGAGATAAATTTGAGGAGAAACAAAGGTCAAATTCAGACTCTGGCTCAAGCCAAGAGATTCATGAGGCAGATTTCAATAAGGATTTAAAACGTGATTCTGTGGGACGAAACTCTTTTAAATTAAAAAGGGATAACAGTTGGAGGCTAGGGAAATCGGACAAGGAGTCTGGTATTAATTTAAGTCAGGCTGTGAAGACAGAGGATACTCATGGTGTTGGATATGCACCAGGGTCAAGTTTGATACGTGTTAAATTGAAGGACAGGATACAAAAAATGGAGGCAGAGATAGTGAGTCGAAATAAGGGTGGCCCAAATGTAGAGGACCCTGAGCCACAGTTGGAACGTATGCCGTCAATAAGAGATAGAATTAAGTCATTTGATGAGGACATGCCTAATTCTCCCAGGAAGGTTTCCAATAGGTCTGCTGCTGTGACTGTTACTAAGACGAACTTGGACAATGAATCTGACAGTCCAGCTAGGCATCAGAGTTTGAACAATAACAATGATGATCCAAATTCTCAGGTGGGGGATGATGTTGACCCCTCAGAATTGAGTGTGGGGGACCGGATTAAACATTTGGTGTCCTGCCAGAAGGCCGACATGGACATCAAGCCACCTGCGCAGTCGCAAGATTTGCGCAAACGTTTAGCGGCAATTAATGATATTAAAAATGCTGCCCCTGATGGTAGTTCAGTGAACTCGCGACTGGATGCAAATCTTGGGCAGGAGGGGGGAAATGATGGTGAGAAACAGGAAAGGCGTAGATCTATTAAGGATATTGTTGGACAATTTGATGTGAAAGGTTCAGATGAACCTGCTCCACCAAAGCCACCGAGGGGTGTGATGCCGCGGGCGGGCCAGGTCAGAAGAATGTCCGGAGAAGTTAATGCTAATATTCAGAATGTACAGGATAAGGTTAGTTCACCAAGGGAGGGAAATGATGATAACATGACAGAGCCTGGTTCAGCAGCTTATGCTAGGAGGAGATTTGAATCTGGTGATAGTATGGAAAAGGAAGATGATGGAGGGAAGAGTGATAAGTCTGAGCCGGAGGTGCCTGTCAAAGTTGCTGAGATATTAAACAAGTTGAAACAGATGACTGTTGAGCCCGAATTATCAAAAAAGGATGGCAAGAAGGTCATTCGGAGGGCAAGTTTTAGGAATCGTGACCAGGAATGGAAGGCGAAGTTAGAGAGGGAACGATTGGAAAGGGAGTCGGAGTTGGAGCGAGAGAGAGAGTTGGAACGGGAAAGAAAGGAAACTGGTGCTGAGGATGCGGAGAAGGAGAAGGAGGATGAGGACAGAAAGAGGGAGAGTTTCCAGCAGAGAGAGGCCAAAATGAAGATTAAACAGAAGGACGAGGCAGATGTGGAGAGGCCACGGCCTCGGGTTCAACGAAGTGCAAGTATGAGGCAGCGAGAGGAAGAATGGAGAGAAAAGGTAGAGAGGGATAAAATGGAGAGGGAGGCTGTGGAAGGGAGTGAGGTGAAGGAAAAAAGGAGGCCGGTTATTAGGAGTGCTAGTGTGAGACAGAGGGAATCTGAGTGGAAGGAGAAAGTTGAGCGGGAGAGATTGGAAAAAGAGGCAGAGATTGAAAGAATTGAAAAGGAAAGATTAGAAAAAGAGTTGGAAATTGAGGCTGAAGAGAATAGGCAGGGGCCAGTGAACAGGAGTGAGAGTCTTAGAAAGAGGGAATCTGAGTGGAAAGAAAAGGTTGAAAGAGAGAGATTGGAAAAAGAGGCAGAAATTGAAAGAATTGAAAAGGAGAGATTAGAAAAAGAGTTGGAAATTGAGTCTGAAGAGAAAAGGCAGGGGCCGGTGAACAGGAGTGAGAGCCTTAGAAAGAGGGAAGAGGAGTGGATAGAAAAGGTTGAAAGGGAGAAATTGGAAAAAGAGGCAGAGATTGAAAAATTGGAAAAGGAGAGACTTGAGAGAGAGTTGGAAAGTGAGACTGATGGAACGATTAAGAAAAGGAAGCCTGTTAGTAGGAGTGCAAGTATACAACAACGTGAATCGGAGTGGAAAGAAAAAATAGAGAAGGATAGGATAGAAAAGGAGAGATTGGATCAAGAGGGGGATTTGGGGGATGAGTCACAAGTGAGGGAGAGGAGGAAACCTGTAATAAGGACTGCAAGTGCCCGGATGAGGCAGGAGGAATGGAAGGCCAAACTGGAAAAGGAGAGATTGGAACGGGAAGCTGAAGAGGCGGATAGGCAGAGAGAGAGGGAGGAACAGAGGGGAGTGAACGTTGCAAGGGGTTCTAGCATGCGGGATTCAAAAGAAAAATTAGAGAAAGAGGAGTCTCAAAAGGATGAGAATTCAGAGGTCAAGGAGAGGTCAAAGGTCGAGAGGAGCCCTAGTAAACGGAGGAACCAAGAATGGTTGGAGAATTTGGAGAGAGATAAAAGGGAGCGTGAGGTTGAGGGGTCGTCAGCAGCTCGGGTGGAAAGGGCTGCTAATCTTATCAGGGGCAAGAGGAGCCCAAAGAAGGAGAAGCAAGCTGACATTTGTGATGATGTCAAGGTCATTGAGTCTGATAGGAAAGCTGACCTTGAGCTTAACTTGAATAAAGTTCAGGGTCAGTCAGAAAAAGTTGTGATTGACCATATGGGGGAGTTTGAGATAGTTGAGATGAGAACTGATAGTCAATCTGAGGCAGTGTCACCGTCCAAAATGAGGAGAGAAGAAGAGGAAACTGAGCCAAAAACTAGGAATATTGTTGACATCATGGGAGAGTTTGAAATCTTAAGTAGCACTGAATTTGAAAATAGTGCTCCTGGTGTTGGTGTCGGGAGCAGCATAGTAAGTCTCAGTGGCACTACTCAGGACAGTTCTAGTACTGATTTTGATGAAGCTGGAGTGAGTCCAGAAAACAGTAGTGAAAGTGATCAGTTTATTGTTGAAGCCAAGGTGGTGGACAGTATGCATAGTCCGCCCGCTTTGGTGCTCATTGATGGGGTTACCGGTGAGAGTAGCACCGATGATGTTTCACCAGAATCTTGTGATAGTCTTGAAAAGTCGTCTCCTGCTGAAAACGTGAATGAACAGAAAGCAGTCAAGCTCCATGGCAGTGTTGCGGAGTTGCCAAATGACCTGGAGGTTGGAGGACAAAGAGAGGACCTTGAAGAAAAATTGATGGAAACTCGAGAAAAATTTGTTGAGGCCGAGAACAAATTCATCGACAATTCTGATCAGGAATTTCTTGGGTCCCTTGGGGATGTTGAACCCCTGGAGGCAGGGAACGAGGTTTGTGAGGTGTCTGATGAGGATGATGAATTTTCTGACATTGAACATTGGTTGGAAGCAAAGCAGACACTTCAGTGTGAGAAAAGTCCGGAAAAGTCTGTGAAACTTGGCAAGACTTCGGATAGGGAACCCGCTACGGTCTGGGAGGATGAGCCTAAATTTGAAACGCCATATGAAAAGCGCTTAAGAGAGCGCATAAGTAGTGAGTCTAGGTCAAAGAGTTTAGAAAGTGATGATGAAAATGACTCTGAGGCAGTAAAGTACATTTGTAAATCCGATCGTAGGGTTAGTTTTCATGAAGATTTGATCTCGCCGCAAAAAGTGGAGAAGGTTTTAGTTTCTCAGATTAGTCTGACAGGTGATTTTGAGGGATTTGGATTCATAGACGAACCAGATTCTGATGATTCGAATGAAAATGATGATCAAAATTGTAACAGCTCAGTAGATTTAGAGCAATTGGATGGAACACCGAATATACTCGAGAAACGCCGGTGTTCAGCGTATGGTCTTGAAGATGATGATTTGGAAATTCTCGATGGACGCCCTCGTTCGTCATCGGATAGCGCTGTGAGGGAGTTGCACCAGAAAACGAAGGGGGATTATAAAAATATATTGATGTCTCTTCGACAAACGGAACAAGATGGTACGGCCAAAGCAAAGATGGTGGCTGGTTTCAACGACAGCGACGTAAGTTCAAAGTTCTTAATAAATTCATACAACAATTTGTTTTTGAGTTCGATACTAGTGAATATATTTCAAATAAAGTCCTCTGGATTCAGTCAAAAAAACCCAATCGAATCAAGCCAACATTCATCAAAACATTTGTTAATTTCAGATACAAGTCATATATTAATTCAAATTTCATTTTCAGTCAGACATCATTAGTAACTGGTATTGATACTTAGTGTTACTAATCAAGGGGTCAAGGAGTTAACGAGGTGGCATGCCAATGAATGTGGATTGTCTGATGTCCCATTTCTGAGGTAACTGTTGGTGTCATTGTTGGCCAACAGATGGCACCTCTATGCACAGTGTATTCACACATGCAGGATGATATGCACAAACAGAACAGACTACACTCTTGCTTTATATTTGGAATCACTGCAGCAGAATTGACCCTGAAAACCATTACAGCACCCCTGCCCCCTCGTCCCCCCCCCCCCCCCCCCCCATAGACTCGGTCATTAAATTTCTTGCCCATCCTATTTGTGCAAACCAGGACACAGTTATTTTTAATCCTCGCAAATTGTGACATTTTTTTGGTGATGATGTCAACGTCACAATGGACGTTTATTTTAGACTTGATGCTATTACAACATCTGGCATGAAATCCTGCCAGATTTAATCAGCGAATACAATAGGCAACAGAGACCAAAGTGAGGAAAAGATTCCAATTTAATTTTGGGCGGTTATGTAACTTCCGGCTCAAAAAATAGCATTTTAGGATGACGGTGATATTTCTAAAGTAGGTTGTGTTATGATCTTCATGAGTGTGAAAGAGCTTCCTTTTCTGGTTTTGTAGACATTCAAACGCCCATTAGTCAGGTGATGCCATATTTATCTGGGCGGACTGAGCAGTCGGTGGGCCCACTTGATCTTCAAAGGCCTACTCCACGAACTTGAATTTCAACAATGCCGTTGTAGACTGATATTGTAGATGCCAAGTTTCAGCTAATTAGTGTGCACAATAACTACACTATGGCAATTTTTTTTATTTCTTTTTACCTGAACCACAAGAAAATAAGTCTGTTCACCTAACACTGCCGACGCTTCAGGTCGGAAACCTTGTTGGGTTGACTTGACCTGTCCTACAAGTTCAGCCCCTTAAAGTCTATTGAAAAAAACTTTCCACATTTCTCAAGTATCAATATTGGAGTAACTTCAGGTCAGGAAATCGTATAAGTTTTGAAGTGTTGGGACTTATCATCTTCTGCGTTACTGGAGGACTTTTAACATTGACTTGTCTTTAATTACTTTGCGTCATAAAATCTTTGAATATCTGACTACTTTTACCTATTCCACAAAGCAGGCCCACAACTTCCTACAATAATATTTCCTTCCTCTGGTTAATATTTCCTAAGTCATCCGATGTTTACACTTTTGACAGCCGTTATGAATTAAACTACTTGGACACCTGGGCACACTTCCTCAACACAGCCGTACCCAGGGTGTTCTCATTCCTACAGATTTCTTTCTACAAAAGGTCTGAGTCAGATCTGACAATAGTGGAGAGTGTGTAGGGACCAGAGTGTGTCGTCCCAAATTCAACGAGAGCTCTTCCACCATACAAAAGATTTGTAGCATGACATGTATGGCCATTATCACTTCAGGTGTGCATCGGAACAGATTAGTACATTATGATGTATCCTGATGACATTGACTTTTGTGCGTTGGATCGTGAAACAACATTTATACAATCAGGCAGTGAGGACTTCATATCGTAGTTGATTGGCCTACAGGATAACATTGTGTTTGTCGATTTTTCTGCATTTTTCTTTGTTATGTGATTTTTGTTGAGAGTCTTTCGAGGTAAAACAGTTTAGGAATACCAGAGCATCACCGTAACAATTCTTTTATTTGTCTTTTTTTTGTGGGGACTCCAAATGATTGTGCAGATTGTGGAAAAGTTTTCTGGATTAAAGACTGATTTTGAGATTAATGTATCTGATAAATGTAAATGAGTTGTAAATTAGACAGTTTTATCTTTTTGGACTCATATGCAGGAAGGAGACTGTGGATTTGGATGTGATTTTCATCTTGGCTAAAATATCTTAACAATAATATTAGCATCAATAATTTTGTACTTGAAGCTAATTGGAATTGGAACAATTCCATGTTGTCTCGAAAAAAACACAATAATCCACAAATAGTCCAATAACAAACAAAGTGAGTTGACATTAACTCTTTGGAGAAGTAATCCTCTTTGTTGTGTATAAATTGACAAATCTTTGATGGGAAATTGTTCAGGGTTCAGAAAATAATTGCTTTGATCACCAATCACAGCTCAGAGAAAAGGTTTGAAGAACTCATCGTGAACTCAAATTATGACGAAGCAGAGTTTAAGCTAATTGTCATTAGAAGTTGGAATAGATCTTTCGGATATTTTGATGGATTTCATGTTTTTGCTCTGACACTCAGTCTTTAGGATCATGAAAGGCCTTGGAATCATTCACATCACAGAAAGTTGAACTCGGATAGGCATTGTTCTGACAATTCTCGTTAGACTCTAAGATAAGAAATAGACTTGTGTGAAAGTGACATGTCTCTCATTCAGGAAGTTATGACAAATAACATTTGACCAACTCACTTGAACTTTAGTGATAACTCGTGAACTAATGACTTATGGATATTTCATTTTTCTTCTGAAACTAAATGACTTAGTCATTGAAGTGATTTTTTATTAAGATCAACCAACAACGCTCGCAGAAATCATTAAAATCTGTTGACTTTGAAAGATCTTCAATGATTCTAAATTTCTCTAAAAAATTATCTGAGAAGATAATATTTTGATCCTTCTGCTCGGATTGGAATGTCCAAAATTACGCTCTGTATCTTTTCATTTGTTGGACAGCTCCTTGTGATGACTGATTAAGGATTAACCATTAGATAGGGATTGTTTTTAAAATGTCGTATCGCCGGGTCGGAGGTCGATGGATTCCAAGTCTGGTAGGTTCATAATAATATTTTGCTGCATTTTCTCAGTATATTCCTGGCAATATTTTAATCAGACGAAAAAGAACTTTTTGATTTTGTTGACGATCATTATGTGTCACTACCCTACAAACTTTACCCAATGAATCTTTGAGTCTAGAGTTGACAGTTCATCCTTGAGGGGGTTTTTAAAACAAAAAACACCACTCAAAATTGGTAGTTCATAACAACAAAATCCAGTGACCCTTCTGCTCGAAATATCCCAAAAACTCTCGACTCAATTGACATGGTATGAATATGATAGCCTAATGGTTATTGCGCCAACCTATCAAGCAGGAGGTCGCAAGCCATGTGGGCTAAAAATTCTGGCTCTTTACATCTGTCAGATGGACCAGTAAGTCATGGTTCAATGTAGCCTGGACAGTAGCCCATGGACAAACACTTCAGTAAGCACAGGCCTACAGGCTATGCAGATAACCATTATCATGATCATCATTGGTCTTTATAAAAAACTGCAGTGATGCATCACATAGTTTGTATCCAGATTGAACCCATTTAACAATAAAGTCAATTGATGCTGATGGATCTGATATAACCGTTCCATTCAATTTGAAATTAATAGCTTTGTTGTATATGATATGTAAACGCCATATCACCATACAAATGATGGTATTGGTGTTATTGTTATCAAAGTTGATATGAATCTCCCATCATTTGGTTGCCTAGGTTTGGATGTTAGCCCTTGGCCTTTAGATTCAGAATTTGGATGAAAGTGAGTGCTTTAATTTTAGTTATTGTGACCAATCACAGCAGGAGCAAGGGGTGTTTCGCACAGAAGATGGGCCTAAATGACACCAGGAGATAATGGAAGAAATTGATGTACTCCGATTTGGCAAAAGGCAGACAAAGTGAAATTAACAACCAGTCCGTCTCAACCATCCCCTGTGCCTGGTTTTGCTGAAAGAGGTCACAATTGTAGTTCTTTGTTTTGCCACCAGGTATATCTACTGTTCCTTGGTATCAGAATAACAATGTCATGTCAAAAACTAGGCATTTTGATACACCCATAAAGATCAGTTGATAATCTGCTGCCTACATGTAACTCGACACCGATTTGTAGACCTACTTGTAACCATACTGGCATATGTCTCCCATACCTGCATTTTCCATTAGGTAGGCCAATACTGTGTATGCCTTATGCATCATATCACAAGTGTCCTTCGTTTTTTGATAGGCCTAACAGTCTGAGAACATGTTGAATGTTTGTGCTGATAGTGTATGAATTTGTTGATACAAGTTCAAGTATGTGTTAATAGGCCCTGTGTAAATGGCCAGTGTGTCTGCCCAGGTGGATGAAAGAATGTAAGAGTAAGAGGGCTATCATATGAGTTTCTTTAAATTATTATAAATGAACTAACGCAGTTTGGGAAGCAAAATACTTTCAACTGCAACATTGGGTAATTCTGATTACCAAATAACTACTGGGCCCAAAGGTAGTTTTATCCTATTGGTGACTTAACGATGAAACAACTTGAAAATCCTATGTGAACCAACTTCTACCGGAATGAGGATGAAATCAGCTGTTGAAATAAATCGCTGTTGGACCAATTATGTCAATAATATCTATACTTCATAGTATTGATCTATTTTTCTTAGGGCGTGTATTTACATCCATCGATGATGGATATGGTTTTGTACACAACATGTGCATTATTTTTTTCCCGATTGGCATTGAATTATGAACAAGCCCTGTATGGATTTATGATAGGCCTATCATATGCAGGCCTA